>NW_024116519.1:0-9829 GCF_003073215.2 Triticum urartu
TAGGCAAGGTGCGTGGGCACCTAGGTTTCCCGAACTGGCGTCCTATATATATATATATATATAATACTTTTAAATATAAAAAATTAGAAAAGAAAAATATGTGAAAAGAACAGTGAAAGACAAGGCAGCCTTGTAAATAGAAAAAATACTTTTATATATATATAAGGTTTGTGGCCTCCCGCGCACCAGGCCGGCCCAGTCTCACGCTGGCTTTAGTCAAGGCAGCCTTGTGTCCGAACTTTTGTTCGCCCCATCGTCGCCAGATCCTATTCGGCGCCTTAAGGCCAACTCCAACGCGCAACCTCAAATGAACGTTCGTTTCGTCCGCTTTTCATCCGTTTGCGGGTGGCAATGGGGCCGTGTCCGTCAAGATTCGTGGATGTGTCGGCCGTGCGTCCAACGCGCAGCCGCATTTCGGCTGCATCTCGTCCATTCACCAACACAGTAGATAAAATGAAGATGATGTATATGAAATGGTCCAAATCAAACATAGCTCCCAAATAGTCTTTACATCCCAATCGAAATTTGTTTGCATGACAAGAAAACAATATCAAATAGTCTTACAACCAAATCGAAATTTATTTGCATGACAAGAAATTATACTCATAGGTCTGCTGGTTGCCAATGTGAGTCCACACATACTCAACCAAGCCATCCTGGAGCTGGACCTGGACATGAGTATGCCAATCACGCAACTTCCGATGAAACTCGACAAACTGTTCAAAGATTGCAGGAGGTGGATGCTCAGGCTCAACATTTTCAGCCTGGAAATCAAACCATTGGTCGCAGATGCTATCATCACGCTCATCCTTCACGATCATGTTGTGCATGATCACACAAGCAGTCATCACCTCCCAAAGCTTCTTCGTGCTCCATGTCAATGTAGGATTGTGAACGATACCCCATCGAGACTGAAGGACGCCGAAAGCACGCTCCGCATCCTTCCTAGCACTCTCTTGCATTTGGGCAAACATTTTTCTCTTCTCTCCTTGCGGATTGGGTATGGTATTTACAAGAGTTGACCATTGAAGAAAGATGCCATCAACTAGGTAATATTCCTTGTTGTAATGGTGGCCACTGATCTCAAAGTTGACCTCTGGGGAGTGCCTTTCCGCAAGCCTTGCAAACACTGGAGACCGCTGACGAATACTAATATCATTCTAAGAACCAACCATGCCAAAGAAAGAATGCCATATCCAGAGATCTTGTGACGCAACAGCCTCTAGTATAACAATGGCACCTTTCACATGCCCCTTGTACTGTCCCTACCAAGCGAATGGACAGTTCTTCCACTTCTAGTGCATAAAATCTATACTGCCAAGCATGCCCGGAAATCCCCTCTCGGCATTGATCACCAACAACCTCTCTGTATCAGGGACAGTTGGCTCTCTTAGGTACTCCGAGCCGAACACTTCCACCAAGGCCGTGCAAAAACTATACAGTGAGAGGAGACATGTGGACTCACTAATACGAACATACTCATCCACAAGATCACCAGGAATTCCATATGCAAGCATGCGGATAGCCGCAATGCATTTTTGGTATGAAGAGAAACCAAGCTTGCCTAGGGCATCCTCTTTGCACTCAAAGTATGGGTCATGCGCGACCACTCGCTCGTGAATAAGATTGAACACATGCCTTCTCATTCGGAATCGGCGACGAAATTGATGTAGCCTAAAGAGTGCACCATCCTTAAAGTAATCGGCACAGAGAACGGTGTGGCCTTTCTCCCTATTGCGGTCCAAGGCCGGAGCATGGCCGGGGATTGATCCCATGTACCGAGGCCGCTTCTTAGTGATGTTTTCATGTACGACCAACGTAGCCGCCAGCTGTTCATCGTCCGAGGATGAATCATCCGATGAGAAAATGAAGTTGTGAAAGAAAAACTCATTAACACTATCCATTGTACCTTGTGAGGAATCCATCGAACGCCTTGAGGCCGTGCTGGTGGCGCCCTGCGTCGCCGAACGGCCGGCCGGAAGAGGTTGGGGACGACGGGCGACACCGATGGCCGTAGACTGTCTCCCACTGGCAACAAGGAGAACGTCGGCAAAATGCTTTCCGGTAGGCCGGTGCGGGGACAGCTATGGCATGGCACGGTGGTGGTTGGGGGTGGCAATGCCGGGGCACGGAGGGAGGTAGAAAAGAATAAAGAGGGGGGTATGTCTCCCCGACGAGAGGGCCAGGGCAGGACAAGCGCACGCGTTCGCGAGTGTCCGTTCGGCTGCAAACTTGGCCCAAACTTGGGCCCGGATTGGGTCGAAAGCGGATAGAAAACGGACGACAGTTCGTTTGTGGCCGCGCGTTGGGAGGCCTGCTTTGTCCGTTTGCCACCAAACGGACGTGGGCGAATAGGATGGAGTCACGCGTTGGAGTTGGCCTAAACGCCGGATCTATGCAAATCCTCTAACCAACGCACACCCTCCTCTCCGCCTTAGGCCAGCCCACTTCACCTTTTTTATTATAGTTCAAAAAAGATGCGACCAACAAGTTTCGATTTTGGCAAATCCGCTAACCGGCGCACACCCTCCTCTCCGCCTTGGGCCAGCCCACTTCACTTTTTTTCTCTATTCTATTAAAGTTCAAAAAAGATGCGCCCAACAAGTTTCAAAATCGAGATCTCTAGGTAACATACAGACAGAGGCAACCAACAGACTGCGATAGGACTAGTGATGATTTTAGGCATGGCTTTATTCTTAGTTAAAAACGCAGTGGTTTCTCTCTTTCGTTTTTTTTCCTTATTTGTTTTGGTCGGGTTTTCTTATTTTTTCTATTTCTCTTTCTTTTTCCTTTTCTTTTCTGTTTTAGAATCCGCTAACTTTTCTTCAAAATCGTGAACTTTTCTTAAATTCACAAACTTTTTTTCAAATTCATGATTTTTTACCTTTCTGCTAAATGCGTGAAGATTTTTCTTCAAATTGGAGGTTTTTTTATTTAAAATTGATGACTTTTCTTCAAGATCGATGGACTTTTTTTGAAATTCTATGAACTTTTTCATATTTGATGAACTTTTGTTTGAAATCAACGAACTTTTTTTTAGATTTGATGAACTTTTTTAGATTTGATGAACTTTGTTTCAAACTCGATGAACTTTCCTCAAATTCGATGTTTTTTTAATTCGATGAACTTTTTTAGATTCGATGACCTTTTTGCAGAATGGATGAACTTTTTTCGAATCCAATGAACTTTTTTGAAAAAGATGGATGAACTTTTTCCAAATTTGGTAAACTTTTTTCAAATTGATGAACTTTTTCTTTCAAATCAATGAACTTTTTTGAAACATCAATGAACTGTATTTTTGAAATTCGTAAACTTTTTTCCAAAATTTGATGAACTCTTTTTCATAAAAAAAATCAATTTTGCCAAATTGTTTTCAAATAATTCACAAATCTAATAAATAGAGCCGATACATTGGTTCTTAAACTTTTCGCAACCCTAGTAGTCAAGTGACGCTAACCAACTGTAGAGGTTAAGAAAATTTTTCTTGTACTGTGGCGCGAGTTCGAGTCCCTCCGCCTGCCCTTTTCTTGCGTGGTTTTTTCGCAAGACATTTTTCCTTCTACTGCACGAGGCGGGCCGGCCTATGAGGTGTGGCGTGTGGGCGCCAGCTACCTGTTCGGACGCTTAAGGCGCCGAACAAATCATTTTGATGAAACAAACCAAAACTTCAGATTGGTTAAAACCAAAACTTCAGACTACATGAGACATTTTTCCTTCTACTGCGCGTGGTGGGCCAGCCTATGAGGTGCAGCGCGTGGACGCCAGCTACCTGTTCGGACGCTTAAGGCGCCGAACAAATCATTTCGATGAAACAAACCAAAACTTCATATTAGTTAAAACCAAAACTTCAGACTAGTAGCACTGGAGCTGGGATTCGCTGAGTTTAAGTCAGGTGACTTAGGCCCACATGTTAGTGACTCCTAAGTCACCTGACTTAAAAGTTTGGAAATCTGAACCGGTAGCACTGGCATCTGAATAATTGCAATGCCAACCATCTAAAGAAGACATTGCCAAAATCATGTTTCCATGGAGATGGGAGCAAATGACTCGGAAAAACAGACCAAGAAAGTTCAGAGCCATTTGCCATGAGATGAAGGAAATAATTGAATGAATCTGACTTCTGATGTATACAGGGGGTCTGACGCTAACGCTAAGCTGAGATAATAAAATTACACAATGCAACAAATTTTCTTAAGATTGTCAACTGAACTTAGAAGATACATGGCGCTCCCCGGCAGATTCCCTGGGCGGCGCGGCACGGCGCGCAGGGCCAAGTGGGGAAACAATCAGCGTCACGGTCAACTATCTGACAAATATGTACCGGGAACAAGACCGCATGGGCATCACAGATGATTTTTGTCAAAAAGGTTTACTGTGCTTGTTGTTGTCTCTCTTGAGTTGTACTTTGAGTTTCTTGCCGCCTAGCTGGAAACCGTTCATCATGGCGATGGCCGACTGCGCGGACACAGGGTTGTCATAGCTTACAAAACCTGCACCAAAGGTTATAATAAACAGATTAAGAGAGATCATGTGAACGATGCACAAGAGAGTGTGTCTGCTAGTGAGAGATTTTATTACCGAAGCATTTGCTGGAACCCGTTGCTTTATCAACAAACACCTTGGCACTTATTACTCTACCGAACCTCTGGAAGGCATCGGACAGTTCCTGGTCACCAAATTCTTGTGGGATATGGTAGATAAATAGATTGGCTCCAGGAGGTCCTGAAACATGTACATAGGTTTTACTACAATGCAACAGACATGATAATAGAAAACCATGTCAAAAGGGTTTTGCATAATACGATATTGATTACTGTAGTTGGTAGAATTAATCAGTACACCGACTGTCAGAGTTGCCAATCAGTGTTAAATATTGACGCTGGATTCTAGTGTACAACTTTGGATAGCCTTATATGCATGTTGCTACCAAATGTAAAGTTTTTCATTTTTGTGAAATGTTACAGGATAGTGTTCACCGCCAATGCACAAGGCATTTGCAGGAAATTGCATGCTAACTAATGGACACAGCTACTATCAGAAGAGTATGGTATTTCCCCTTGCACAATAAGTAAAGATAAGAATAGAATGTGGCTAACCTTCTGTTTGTGTTTGGCCACCGCCATTGCTACGGGGACTATATGCAATAGAATTGACATTTGCACTTGGAACTTTAAGGGGATTGTGAGGACTCCCAAAAGGACGATTGTTCATCGGACCACCAGGGTAGGATCCAGGGTACTGCATACCAGGTACTGCAGGATACGGGCTGCCTAAGTGCATTGGGTTAAATGATCTAGGACCTGAGTTGGGGGACAGTTCAGGGTTGACTCCTCGTATCGAGTTCCCTTGGTTAACAGGCTGACCCATATTCTGAAAGGGGCCTTGATTTTGCATAGGAGATAAAGGGTACTGCATAAGTCCATATGTCCCTGGAGGCTGCGCACAAATAAATCATAGTTGTATTCCATATCAGATCAGTGCATGTAAAAATGTTGATTAGTCAAGACACATATTTCAACATCTTGAAAAGCTCCACACATAATACTTGGGTATCTAAAGTACCAGTAGCTTTTTCAGGAGTAAATCTGACAAATTATGGCAGTTCAAATGAATATTCTTTTTCCAATGCATAAGAAAACACCATCTTTTATGTTTACAGCGACGAAACACTCAGGGCCACAACAGATACATAAGTTTTGAGAAAATTACTTTTGGGGTGCAAATAATACAATTCAGAAAATGGCATATTCTGGACAACAATTTTATAAAGAACAATATAGTGAAAACAAAATGGGACCAGAACAATATAAAGTATTATGTGAAGTTTCCTGTGATATGATAGTGTGTGGTGCAAACAAGGTTTAGAGAACAGCACAACTCACCTGATAACTAAATCCATTATACTGAGGCATATATCCCATCTGTAAAGCTCCAAATACTGAAGATTGTGGCATTGGGCGTCCATTCGGCATATTAGGTGATTGCAGTTGAGCTTTCTGTGCTTTCCGGGCCTGCCTTTCCTTTTCTGTATCAGCCCATTTGACAACCAGTGGCACACTAGAACCCTAACAAATGGATGAGAACATAAGAAATTATATACAAGGCACTAACAATCTGATTTGAGAAGATATCCAAATGATTAATAATGCAACTCCAAGGTAAGAGTAGGCTAAAAAGGCAACAAGTCAGTCATATGTGGAATATACTAGCAATGGCAACCATCAAGTGATCATTCAGGTCAAGTTATGCATTATAGTTAGATACCAAAACATATAACCAACTATCTGAAATATTCAGGAAAAGTAAAAGCTGGGCACCAATTGTATGCACCATGAATCTGGACACAACTGGTTTCAAAACCTAATAGTGATAATATTGTTTATAACTGCCAGGACGAGTGACTGAACGGTTTGTTGTTTGTAATGGCATAGTTCATTGAGAATCATGATATATATACTATACACAATGTTAGAATAAATGCAATAATAAGTAAAAGTTGCCTTGCTATCCTAATTAATTTTAGCAAACCTCTACTTTGTGCTTCCCATTTAGATCCTCAATAGCTGCCACTGCTTGCTCCTTCATTTCATATTTAATGAAGGCGCATCCAGCTGCAACAACCAAAGTTATTAACAAATATACATTATAGACATTTCAGCGTCGAGCGATGTTTATGCTTCTATTAACAGGAAAGTAACTTCTCCGCAATAACTTACCTTTACTTGTTTGCTGTGAACCTCTCAAAATTTGTAAATCCTTGATATTTCCATATTTGGAAAATAAATCTGTCAATTCAGTATCTGCTACATTTTTTGGAAGCATTCCAATGAAAAGCTTGTGTTCTGAAAGTCATAGCAAATGCAAATGTGATGTGTCCTGTTCACTGTCAACAGAAAATAGGGACAAAATATCTTGAGCAAAGACTCTGTACTAGATGATGACCATACCCAGCCTCTCCAACTCTCCATCAGCATATTTTACTTGCAAAGGACTTGCCGCCTGTATTACACAGAGAAAGAAAATGTCGTCAGTGAGTCAAGGGAAGCAGCAACAGGCCTACAAAAACTGTACTTTTGGAGTCTTGAAGAGAAAGCCTGTCAACTATTCCCAAATAAGCATCACAAGAGTAGCAATAATACTAAAACAAAATACTAGCCACGTGCATGTGTCTGACTAGCTCCACAAGTCAGTGATTACCAACTACCATAAACTGAAGCATTTCTGCTTTTGTCCACATTAAAATATGGGTCCTTAATTGCCAGGACAGCAATAACAACGCATACTATGATGCCATCATGGTATGCGTTGTATCGCGTATGGTGAACTTTTTCCTTTGATCAGACAATTATGCCACATTACATCATGTTTCAATAATACCCATCTCAGTGGGTGATTAGATACTCAGTGTCTCAATCTCTTTCCTCGTCACTTTATGTGTTTATTTCATGAAAACATCTCAAGAATGGAAGACCATCGACCGCAAATTAGGTCTAGTGCAATGATGAAGATCCTTATGATTCTGAAGAAAGGAAGTCTGGCCCACCACAACAAATGTACATTATCTGCAAATCTTTTTGGGCCAAAGCATGCAAGACATCGACCAAAAGGAACTTTAGTTGCAACTCAAGCTACTTGAGGGCAAAGCATGCACTTTCATGAGATTTTGCATTTAGTCCAAGAGAACCAACTGTTTCATCTGCATAAACATTTTGGCTGTGTTTGATAGGAGCCAGGTCACAACTATCCACACTTGGGAGTTAGGTTTGGCAGGACCTCAGGTAGGTGTGACACAAAACTGAAGCTACAATCAGTTCATGACAAAAGGGCAAGCGTAGTGGCTAAATTGTTGAGCAAACTTTTGTTAGGTGTGCCACTCAGGGACAAGCCTAGTCCGCTGTCTGGTTGGCATCCACAAGTCAAAATTTACCATGGTTCAAATTACTTGCTGTAAAACATGACACACCCACTATTTACACCATCATGTGGTAACTCCAGCAGTCTGGCTCTTGCTGAAGGTTAACTGTAACCTTATTTCTCCTCTAATCAAATACTACATCTTTTCCCTGGTTGGCCCAAATGTTTTGACAATTCCCAAGCTGACAGAAGTTACACATGTTTTTTTTCTCTTAATACCCGATTATGCTTACTTATCAAGATATACAACCTCTAACTACAACCTTAACGAACTATCACACTGCATCAACATCCCACAGATTACAATTCATCACCATCCCACAGGTTACAATTGGCTAATTAGCAATGAAAGGGAACCCCCTTCACTGTTACTCTACTGTCCTCAAGAGTAAAGATCCATGAAGGTTACAAGTATGATTATTTGTATTGCATTGTCTAGCAAGAATGCTCTAGCATGCGTACCTAAGCGCAATAAAAGAAAAAGGGAAATCATTGGAGTTATGATAAATAAAGCAACCCCGGGAAGGGCATGAATTTCACAGGGAACCACCAATTATGACTACATCAGAAATAAAGCCTGACAGCACCACCAATTCTGGAAACATGAATTTCAAGTTTCCACTGTTCAAGTCCTAAAATAGTTAGCGCGACCCATCGGCAGACTAAAAACGGTTATCCTCATAAAATCTGATGGAACCCACAGGTGTTCAATGCAAACAGTTCTAAATTTCAGAATACCCATAAAGTGACTATATTTAATTTTCCCAGAATGCCCCACAAAGATTATAGAGTACACAGACAGCTGAAGACAGCTCCCAGTGCGTCCCTGCCAACCAAATCATGGAACGCTCATGAACCACATCATGATTCGCCACCCGGAAAGAGCTAACGAACCGTACTGAATTTGTAACAATTCCAACTCGGCAGATGGCGTAAAAGCACACTGATAGACAAAGATAGGAATGCTCACATACCCCCGGGAGCGTGTGCTTGTTGTGATACGCATTCACCGCCTTGTCGGCCTCGTCCCTGGAGGGGCATATAAGGAAGCAGCACCCTGCATCAGAAGGTCAGATTATGAGGAACAAGGATGTAAATGAAGCATCAAGCAACAGAGTAACACTACTGTATCAGGCGGCAGTGCCGCAAAGCTGAAGAAACAAGCGCAAATCTGGCTTGTCAACGTCTGGGGTACCACTACCAGCAAACAACTTCCCTGAAAAGCATGGGAAGGTTCCTAAACTTTGGGCAGCCGCTCCACTAACCACGTGTAGCAGGACAAAAATTACTTATGGTGTATCGCACTTAATTTGGAGCTTGAAAACATACCCCCAAAATATTAAGCAAATGTGGCACATTTGTAGCAGCATTGCTTCCAATCCAAACAGTTTCAAGCCGCAGAAAAAAGCCCCTAGGTAAAAGAAGATAAAAAACAGAACTTCCGAAAAAATTAAACGGCAAAATTTCCAGCGGCACTCAAGCAAATCTAGCAAGCTAAAGGCGACTCCGGCCGAGCAGAGCTCAGATTAGAGCTCGAAACCGCAGCGCCCGGACGATTCGACGCGAGATCTCCCTGGAGCGCGGCAGAGCGAACCCAAAAACGCCACAAATTCGAGGACCTCAGTCCCTCCGGCGGCAGGCATTGCGCCGGAGGGCCGCCGCAAATCACGGGACGGAGGAGGAACCGCCCCGAGAAAAGATTCGAAAACTTTTGGCGCGAGGGAACAGCGCGGAGCGGGAAAGAAAGGCCGAATTCCCCCGGCGGCATTGAGGCGGCCGGGGCGCCAGATCCGGGCGTGCGGTCGGATCCGCGGCGCACGCACCTCGGGAGGCCTTGGTGGCCTTGTCCTTGATGACGGTGACCTCGTCGACGAGGGCCACCTCCTTGAACATGGCGGCGAGCTCCGCCTCCGTC
>NW_024116520.1:0-7542 GCF_003073215.2 Triticum urartu
GACCAGGGGGCATTGGTCCCGGTTCGTACCAACCGGGACCAATGCCCCCCTTTAGTCCCGATTGGTGCCATCAACCGGGACCAAAGGCCTTGTGCTGGCGTGATACGGTGGGGAGTTTAGTCTCACCTCGCTAGTTGAGAGAGCTCGAGCGTGGTTTATAAGCGTTGTTGCGCCCACCCTCTTGAGCTCCTCTCGACTGCAGGCTTTCGGGCCTAATCTTTCACTCCTTGCCTGTGGGCCTACTGGGCCTGCTACGGGCCTGAATCCTGGCCCATGGTTGTGTTTTTAGTCGTATTTAGGCCGTGGTGGCCTAGTAGGTGGGATTCTTTTATTTTTTTCTATTTTTTGTTTTCTTTTTTGCTTTATTTATTTTATTTTGTTTCTACTTACAGCAAGTACTTAATGTTTTTCAGTGACTCTTTTTTGCTTTTCGGTAATAAAAATTATAAACTTTCTGTTAGTGCCATTAGTTTTCCAATTTGAATAGTTTAAATTTGATTTTTTTAAATTTTTTGAATCACTAGTTTGTGTATAACTTTACTATAAAAATAGATTTTTGAGTGATTCTTTTTCCTGCTATTTAATATTACCGTGTTTTATCATTATATTCAATTTGGTAATTTTTAGGTTATTTGAAATGTTTGTTTTAATCAAAAACAAATTTTGTTATTTTAGTTTGCTATTAAAGTTTGAAACAAAAAAAATTCTTTATGAAATTTCGTTTTGCTATTAATGTTTTGAAAAAATACTTTGATAATGTTAGTTGCATACATTTTATATAATTTTAGTTTAAAAAATACTAGAGGTTTATAAAAGCTTTTTAGTTGATTCCTTTTGCTATTAGAGTTTCATTAAAGTTTTCTAGTTCATTCTTTTTTCTATTAGAGTTTCATTAAAGATTTCTAGTTCATTCTTTTTGCTATTAGAGTTGCATAAAAGTTTCCTAGTTCAGTCTTTTTGCTATTAGTTCATTCTTTGAGCTAAATGACCCTAAAATTGAAAAACACTTCAAATGAACTCTTAAGAGGTTGAAAGTTGTCATGGTATCATCATTTCACCCACATAACATGTGCTAAAAAGTTGAGAGGGATACGGCAAAAACTGGATGCACTTCGTGTACAAAATGGACAATCTCTTTCGAAGTATCAGGGTTTTGGACGAAAACTCATCTGTTACAAAGGGATTTCATTTTTTTTGAACTCCAGACTTTTTGTGTGTTCAAAATGCACCATTCAAAGTCACATCATCAATTTTCAACCCTTTCTGACTTCATATGTTATTTTTCATGCATTTACTGTTTTTTAGCTAAATGAGCATGAAACTGAAAAGCACTACAAATGAACTCTGAAGAGTTTGAAAGTTGCCATGGTATCATCATTTCACCCACATAGCATGTTCTACAAAGTTGAGAGGGTTACGGCAAAAAATGGATGCACTTCGTTTACAAAATGGACAATCTCTTTCGAAGTTCCGAGTTTCGGACGAAAACTCATCTGTTACAAAGGATTTCATTTTTTTGAACTTATTTGAACTCCAGACTTTTTGTGTGTTCAAAATGCACCATTCAAAGACACATCATCAATTTTCAACCCTTTCTGATTTCATTTGTTATTTTTCATGCATTTACTGATTTTTTAGCTATATGACCCTGAAATTGAAAAGCACTACAAATGAACTCTGAAAAGGTTGGAAGTTGTCATGGTATCATCATTTTACCCACAGAGCATGTGCTAAAAGGTTGAGAGGGTTACGGCAAAAACTGGTTGCACTTCGTGTACAAAATAGATAATCTCTTTCGAAGTATCAGGGTTTCGGACGAAAACTCATCTGTTACAAAGGGATTTCATTTTTTTGAACTTATTTGAACTCCAGACTTTTTGTGTGTTCAAAATGAACCATTCAAAGTCGCATCATCAATTTTCAACCCTTTTTGACTTCATATGGTATTTTTCATGCATTTACTGATTTTTGTAAGCTAAGTGACCCTGAAATTGAAAAGCACTACAAATGAACTCTGAAAAGGTTGAAAGTTGGCATGGTATCATCAAAGGCATCATCATAATAATAGATATTCTAGATAAAAAGCATCATCATAATAGTTGTGGAGAGAAAGTCTTCACTTTTTCTTTGCTTGTGTCCTTTGCTTATTGCGTCGTAACCAGGATAATCTTCATCGTTTAACAGGGTGCTTGGGTCAGCCTTGAATTTGAAGGGAGGAATTTCATGAAACTTTTCATAATCTTCAGACATGTCTGTCTTGCCCTCCAATCCCACGATGTCTCTTTTCCCTGAAAGAACTATGTGGCGCTTTGGCTCATCGTATGATGTATTCGCTTCCTTATCTTTTATTTTTCTCGGTTTGGTAGACATGTCCTTCACATAGAAAACCTGCGCCACATCATTGGCTAGGACGAATGGTTCGTCTGTGTACCCAAGATTGTTCAGGTCCACTGTTGTTATTCCGTACTGTGGGTCTACCTGTACCCCTCCTCCAGACAGATTGACCCATTTGCACTGAAACAAAAGGACCTTCAAAATCATGTCCGTAGTCAAGTTCCCATATGTCCACTATGTAACCATAGTATGTGTCCTTTCCCCTCTTGGTTGCTGCATCAAAGAGGACACCGCTATTTTGGTTGGTGCTCTTTTGATCTTGGGCGATCATGTAAAATGTATTCCCATTTATCTCGTACCCTTTGTAAGTCAATACAGTCGAAGATGGTCCCCTGGCCAACGAATACAACTCATCAAAAACAGTGTTGTCACCCCTGAGACGTGTTTGCAACCAACTGCCGAAAGTCCTGATGTGTTCACATGTAATCCAGTCGTCACACTGCTCCGGGTGTTTGGAGCGCATAATGTTCTTGTGTTCATTGACATACGCGGTCACCAAGGTAGAGTTCTATAGAACTGTGTAGTGTGCTTGAGACAAAGAATGCCCGTCCCTAGCGTGCCTTTTCCAGCTAGTCTCCCCTCATACCGCGATTGAGGAGACCAATCTTCTTAAGGTCGGGAATGAAGTCAACAAAAAAACCAATGACATCCTCTGTTTGATGGCCCATGGAGATGCTTCCTTCTGGCCTAGCGTGGTTACGGACATTGACTCCCATGAACCTCTCAAAGAGGAACATATTATGTAGAAATACAGGGCCTAGAATGACAATCTCGTTGACTAGATGAACTACGACATGCGTCATGATATTGAAGAAGTATGGTGGGAACACCAGCTCGAAATTGACAAGACATTGCGCCACATCACTCCTTAACCTTGGTAGGATTTCTGGATCAATCACCTTCTGAGAGATTGCATTGAGGAAAGCACATAGCTTCACAATGGCTAATCGAACGTCTTCCGGTAGAAACCCCTCAATGCAACCGGAAGCAGTTGCATCATAATCACGTGGCAGTCATGAGACTTTAGGTTCTGGAACTTTTTCTCTGGCATATTTATTATTCCCTTTATATTCGACGAGAAGCCAGACGGGACCTTCATACTAAGCAGGCATTCAAAGAAGATTTCCTTCTCTTCTTTGGTAAGAGCGTAGCTGGCAGGACCTTCATACTGCTTTGGAGGCATGCCATCTTTTTCGTGCACACGTTGCTGGTCCTCCCATGCCTCCGGTGTATCTTTTGTCCTCCCATACATGCCCAAGAAGCCTAGCAGGTTCACACAAAGGTTCTTCGTCACGTGCATCATGTCGATCAAAGAGCGGACCTCTAGGTCTTTCCAGTAGGGTAGGTCCCAAAATATAGATTTCTTCTTCCACATGGGTGCGCGTCCCTCAGCGTCATTCGGAACAGATAGTCCACCGGGACCCTTTGCAAATATTACTTGTAAATCATTGACCATAGCAAGTACGTGATCACCGGTATAGATGGAGGGCTTCTTCCGGTGATCTGCCTCGCCTTTGAAATGCTTGCCTTTCTTTTGACATTGATGGTTGGTCGGAAGAAATCGACGATGCGCCAGGTACACATTCTTCATGCATTTGTCCAGGTATATACTTTTGATGTCATCTAAACAGTGCGTGCATGTGTGATATCCCTTGTTTGTCTGTCCTGAAAGGTTACCGAGAGCAGGAAAATCATTGATGGTTACAAATAGCAACACATGCAAGTCAAATTCCTACTGTTTGTGCTCATCCCACACACGTACATCGTTTCCATTCCACAACTGTAAAAGTTCTTCAACCAATGGCCTTATGTACACATCAATGTCATTGCCGGGTTGCTTAGGGCCTTGGATGAGAACTGGCATCATAATAAACTTCCGCTTCATGCACAACCAAGGAGGAAGGTTATAGATACATAGAGTCATGGGCCAGGTGCTGTGCTTGCTGCTCTGCTCCCCAAAAGGATTAATTCCATATGTGCTTAAACCAAACCATATGTTCCTTGCGTCACCTGCAAAGTCCTCCCAGTACTTTCTCTCGATTTTTCTCCACTGTGACTCGTCAACGGGTGCTCTCAACTTCCCGTCTTTCTTACGGTCCTCTCTATGCCATCGCATCAACTTGGCATGCTCTTTGTTTCTGAAAGGCGTTTCAACCATGGTATTATAGGAGCATACCACATCACCTTGGCAGGAACCCTCTTCCTAGGGCGCTTGCCGTCAACATCACCAGGGTCATCTCGTCTGATCTTATACCGCAATGCACCGCATACTGGGCATATATTCAAATCCTCGTACACACCGTAGTAGAGGATGCAGTCATTAGGGCATGCATGTATCTTCTGCACCTCCAATCCTAGAGGGCATACAACCTTTTTTGCTGCGTACGCACTATCGGGCAATTTGTTATCCTTTGGAAGCTTCTTCTTCAATATTTTCAGTAGCTTCTCAAATCCTTTGTCAGGTACACCATTCTCTGCCTTCACTACAGCAATTCCTGTACGGTACCGAGCTTTGTGTTGTCATCTTCGCAATTGGGGTACAACCCTTTTTTGTGATCCTCTAACATGCGATCGAACTTTAGTTTCTCCTTTTCACTTTCGCACTGTCTCTTTGCATCAACAATGACCCGACGGAGATCATCATCGAGCACATCGTCTGGTTCCTCTTGATCTTTAGCTTCCCCTGTTGCCGCATCACCATATTCATGGGGCACATAGTTGTCATCATCCTCTTCTTCTTCGCTGTCTTCCATCATAACCCCTCTTTCTCCGTGCTTGGTCCAAACATTATAGTGTGGCATGAAACCCTTATAAAGCAGGTGGGTGTGAAGGGTTTTCGAGTAAAAGTAAGACCTCGTATTCCCACAGCTAGGGCATGGACAACTGTAACAACCCCAAAATTGGGTTATCAATTTTAGTGATGTTATTCCTTCCTGGCAATCATTTTTCAAATTTTCTCTTGAGTTTGCTGGATGACTCTGAGAATTCTTTCCATTTTCAACCATTTCAAAACCTTGCTCATGTTTTTGTTACTCGGCAAAACCTTTCTCAAAACCCTAACACCAAATTTTGGAATTTGAATATTTCCTTTGTGGTTGCAAAGGAACCATCATTTTCCTTGATCTGTTGATCATCCCAATTGTTCCTAGAGACCCTCCTACCTTTCTAACCCTAGATATGCAAAAATATTGCTAAGTCCTATGCAATATTTTTCATTTGTGATTTATTCCTTTTCTTGTCTTTTTGAGGAATAAAATCCAAAGGCATAGCTTGTCATCTCCTAAATTCATGAAAATTTGAGGAGATGATATTTGTGCCTAATCTTAGCTCTAGCAAAAATATTGACCACTTTTAAATAAGGGAAATTGCCTTTTCCTATTTTAAGCCAATATTGCATTTCTGCCATTTTCCAAAGGAGCTACCATTTTTGTAGCAAGGAAAATTCCCAAATAATTTGTGGAGCTTGTACTTGCTATATCTTCACCATTTCCATCCAAACTCGTGCTTCAAAGACCATAATTTGAGCACATGATCCAATGCAAGTTTCTGCCATGTCTGAATTTTTTGCAAAGGAAGTGCTTGAACTCTTGATCCATTGGAGCTGAAATTTTTCAGGGTGATTAACATTGATAAATCACCTCTGGATACCAAAAATCTGCTCAATCCATCTATCCAATATTCATTGGCAATTTTCTCAAGTTTCTGTTTAGGTTGCTTGTCTATGAAGGAAGTACCTTCATAGATGATCAAAATGAGCTGAAACTTTTCCAGCAGTCTCTAATGATCATATCATCAGCCTCCTACAAAATTCAGATCATTCCATTGAACTATGTGAGCACAGGAGCAATTCTTTGATTCTATCCAAAATTTTCAGTTTGTGAAGCAAGTATATTTCATCATGCTCCATTATGCCTAAAAATTTCCCAAGTCTTCTCCTACCCATATAACCTATCTCCACAAAATCTTGGCTCATTTCACCTAGCCATTTGCCCTGAAGATTTTTCTCAAGTTTTTGGGCAGAAATAATAGCTGTGAAGGAAGTACTTGTTTGGAAAGTCCATTTGGTATGAAAGTTTTACAGCATCATGGTATGTCCAAATCATCAAGCTTTGCCAAGTTTTAGACCAATCCATCACTCCTAGTGAGTGCTTCTTCATCATTTGGTTTCTGGATCAGATCTGGTAGCTGGACTGCAACTATGTTAAATCTTTGTCCTAATGACCTCATAATTCCCAGGTTGATAGTCCTTGCTACTCTAAGACTTCCAGACATCAAGTTTACCTTTTAACCTCTCTGGTTTTATCTCTAGAATGTGGCCAAGTTTGCAACAGCAAACTTGTGAAGCTTAGTTTACTCAACACCCTTTGTCTTTGCCCGTTTCTTTACTGTGGTAATACTCTATCTTGGACGAACTATGCTGTAGACATGAGCTGTCATCATTAAAGAACCCATAGCGCGCCTTGTCCGTGGTGACCATGAGAGCAGCCAACCAAAACGGTGGTCTACGCAATGTTCTCGCTGGCAGCGCTGCTCCGACCGGCTCTGGCCTCCTCATTAATATCCTACAGTTCCCCCTCGACATCCTCATCCCTCTAGACCTCTGGCCCCCTCTGTTTTCTTCTCCGGTGAGTCATTCCAACGACCGAACAGTGAGCTCCATGGCCATTGTCACCTTCCTTGCTTCTGTACTCTTCCTCCTCTCGTCTCCGTGACCCTTTGTCACTCGTCCGCTTCCCCCTCGCCGGCTTCCCGTGCCTCCCCGTGACCTCTGGGCACGACCAGAGCCGCGGCTGGACTCGTTCAGCGGTGCCCGGCCCGGTGCTCCTCGCCCGGCTATAGATAGCAAGGCCGAGCCCTCCCTGAGCAAGCCAGCCCCCTCCCCTCTCCCTCTGGAGCCCTCTCACACATGTTCCTGGCCGAATCCCCTGGCAGAGCCCGGCAATTTAGCCGGAGTCCGCCCACGGCCTCCCCGCCCAACCTCTCTCCGGCCGACCCCTGCCCCGTCCGAGACCTCCACTGAGCACGCCACTCCCCTGCGACCCTTCCTGGCTCGCCGCCCACCTCATTCCCCCACCCGAGCCCCAATCGCCGAGCCTCGCCGCCCTCTGTCTCTGACCATCACCGCGGCCTCCCCCTGTCAAGGACGCT
>NW_024116521.1:0-10980 GCF_003073215.2 Triticum urartu
TGGCTCGGTGCTCACCTCGACGGCGCCGCGGACGCAGTGGCGCTACTGCATCGCCTCCTTCCCGTGCTTACAGGTTGGCCTCCTCCTTAGCCCCTTCTGCCTCGAGGAGGACAACATCCAGCACAGACCGTTCACCGCCACTACCCCGGGCAGTTCACCACTATCACCCTCGGCCATTCACCCCTGCTCCCGACTTCCCTTCCATTCCTCAGGTACGTGCACCGCACCCAGTCCGCCCAATTCGGTCGTCTGCTATGCCGCTTAGGATTTCTTTCTTGTGTGTTGTCGAAATTCCGCTAGCGGTCTGGCTGGCGAGAGGCTGCTTGCTTTCAAGGCTTGTCTCGATGCTGCTGCTTGCTGAATTTCGAGGGCGATTAGTGATCTCTGCAGGGGGAGAATTGGTGTTTTATTTAGCCCAGTGCATTTTAAGGAGGAGAGCATATGTAGGAGGTCTTTAGTTCTTTGTCTTATATCACCATTCACGTGGGTGAAGCATAATCTAGTCTGTATCATGAAAGGTTAATTTTGCTGCCCCTGGTCGGATTTTGGGGCCTGCAACAGTTTACATCTAGACATTTCTCCATTTTTGCATTTTATTTTTGCACCATCTCCGTTTGCCTGTATATATACCTAGATGTGCTAATTATCAGTTTGACTGTATCATTTCAACTAGTTAAAATTGTCTCAGTTCATCTAGTTAAATTGTCTTAGTTCCAATATATTTACTGTGCTAAGAAAAGTCAAAATATTAGTTAATCATGCTTCCATTTCCTCCAAACAAAAAATGATCTCGGAAGATTATGTCTTTCCCCTTGCATAACAACACATGGAATTACTTCTACAAACCCGGCTAGTGTGAGAGACAAAATGGAAATCACACTACATAAGAAAAAAGAATTATGCACCGTGTATCAACCCCCAAGCAACTCACATTTGTTAAAGATGGACTTCTGTCGCATAAACAACAATATCAGGCATTCAGGATGTTGTCCATCGTCATTGAATGATTAAATCACACACACACATATGCTAGTAGGTAGCGCTCTTAAAAAGTGAGTTTATTCCTACGTATATGTACTAGTGACACTACTCTTGCATAAAATTTCTCCTTTTGCAAAAAGTAGTTTTTGCAAAAAGAAGCAAAAGTCATGTTTACCTGGTCTGCAAAAATGATGCTTGCTAGGTGTTTGTTCTAATGCATATGTGAACATAACACTTTTATTTCTTGTTTTCTTTATACTGAGAAGAAACCTTGTGAAGGTTTAGGGAAACAGAAGGGCTCACCAACAAAAGCCACTAAAAAAGTTAAGAATAATATTGGGGAGGATCAAGTGCAAGAATACAAAAAGTTCAGACTTGAGAAAGCGGAAAAGTTCATAGGCCTCTCCTGTTCACAAACGCATGCCGCTGGCCGCTAGAGATGTGCCGCCGCCATTGCCCATCCAAAATCACAGTGCCTATCGAGTTTCTTTGTCAAAAGCTTGCATCGATGGCTAACTCTGTACTATTATTTTACCTACTATTATGCTAATGTTGTACTGGTGCTCTTGCTTATTAAGGCATGCATCAATAGTCAATCTTGAACTGGATGTGCTATTCTATGTTCGGTGACTGGAGCGTTTCTTTAATGGATGTGTTCTTTGGCTGAGGACGTCAACGTTATGTTGTTTTCATACTTTCAACAAAAAATATCTATAAGTTCAAAATGTATAACCCTATAAGTTCACTAAAAAACAAAAACAAAAAAATACTACATGAGCAAGTAGCCTCCCTGCACTGGACGTCAACGTTATGTTGTTTTCATACTTTCAGCTCACATTGTAGCTTTTTCCAGTTCAATGGATTCCAAAAAGGAAAAAACTATGGATGGGTGATGAATCAACTTCCTGTACTGTTGTGCCATGAGCATTGGACGACCCCAACCACTGGTACCACTGCTTCTCGACCTCCTTCTTGCATCGCCATCTCCTGGTGGGGCTCTGCCGCCGGAGCACTCTGGCCGTTCACAGCCACCACTCCAGGCCGTTCAACGCCACCACCCCAGGCCGTTCATTGCCAGCAGCACCCTGGATCCCACCCCCACCCTGGGAGTTTCAGTTATCGAGTAAGTTTCAGTCCAACTTGAGCTTTCAGTCCATGTGTCGCTTGCTGTTGTGGCCGGTATCCAGGTACATAGTGATGTTCCTATTCATGCATGTAGTGCTGCTCCGTTAAATCACTTGTTTCATCTTGTTTGTTCCAACCACGCTGGATGCCTAGTACTAGTAGCTTGCACTAGCCTATATATGAGCATCTCAAGCCGTTGTTAATAGATGTGAGTAGTACTGATTGTTTTGATTGAGTTGGCGTCTCAGATTACACTGGAGCATGTGTTTTCACAGAGAGTTTAGGTTCCAGATTGCCAAAAGTTCGAAGATAGTGAGATGGATGGGAAACTACCAGACGGAGATGATATTGGACAAATCAAAATTAGTAAAAGAAAGAAAACGCTAGAAGTTCAACTAGGGTAACTTAAAAAGTTCATGAAAAATAAATATAGAAGTTCAGAGAAGAGGGTCGGAAAAGATTTGGGAAAAGACACACACCAAAAAAAACATGGGAAAAGGTCAGTTCAAAAAAAACTTGCCTTAGTTAAGAGTTTATTTGGAGTGGTTAGCAATTCAGTAACTAGAAAAAGGACACATCAGTTCAATTATACTTGCCAGAAGTAGTTAAGAGTTTATTTGCTGTGGTTAAAAAATCAAGCTAATTTTCTGTAGTTCTCAGGTTAGAAAAAGGTCTCATTTCACTTTGCTAAAGTCCATCCAGAATCTTGGAATCCTATGTGGTCTCTGGCAAGGTATGCACAGAATGATATCTACCTCGATGAGTGTAATGTGTTTTCTCACTTCCAGGCCTGGGGATGTTTTTTCATTTGACATACTTCAAGTATTTTGTGGGTAAGTAAACCAATCATGTTTTTGTAGTTCGGAGGGAAATCATAATAAGTTCTAAGGAAATAAATATAGAAGTTCATATTTCGAAACAAATGAAGTATTTGGAAAGTAAAATGAATTATTTCAAAGTACATAACCTTTTATGTTTCGTTGCGAATTTGTAATGTTACTGTACATGAACTTGTGCATGCTAATTGGTGGCTATTGTGTGTGCAGGGTACGTCCAACGACAACGAGCAGGCGGCAAGTGTATTGATGAGCAGCGGGACGGTGGCATGGAGCAGTTGAGTAGGTGTGCGTAGTTCAAGTTCACCAGTATTTGTAAATGCTGGTAGCAGTACTAGTATTTACAAATTTGTAACCTAAGAACTAAGCTTGCATCTCGTTACTTCTATGGAAGCACTGACCTCGTAATATTATTGGACCAACCACTAACTTAAGAATTGGACATGGTGCTCAGTGTATTCTCTCAATCTTGGTTGTTCTTGCAGTGCTTATAAGCTTGACATCTTTGATGAATCCAGCCCAAACTGAAGCATGTCGGTGAGCCGGGGGCTGGGCCAACCACTGTCGTTTATCTACCTCCTTCCCCGGTGAGCCCATGCTCTTCTGCTCTTGACGCTTGAGCCGCCTGCAATTCTTTTCTCTGTTCAAAAATTCCCAAAGCATCAGTACTTTGTATCTGGATACACCATGTTATTTCTGCAAATTTCCATTATGCTTGTATGTCCAAAATATGTGCATTTACTACTTTTGATTTGTTGTAGTGCAGAGAAGTTACCCTGTTGCGGGCTGACCTGGAGGCGGCTTCGACACAATTGCAGGACCACCACGCAAGCTTCCTCAAGGAGCTCATGCCCAACGATACTACAAGAAAAAACTGCTCCAGTTTTGAACTACTTATTCAGTCATGCTATTACCGAGTGAAAAATGGAGTGAAAGAGTATTGCAATTGATCTCTCTTAGACCCTGTCAATCCTCTATCTATCCTTTCTTTGCTTGTTTTTTGGTCTGTAATTCAAGAACTTTGACCTTCGTAATTCGGTTTTTGGTTAATTTATTATGCCTAGTACAAACCATTAAATCTGAAGAGGCTTCTAATAGCAAGAAAATGTGCAGTCGGTGTGGTGTATATGTCATTCATGTATGAAATTTTGCGGTCGGTGTTGTGTATATGTTATTCATGTACATGTATTATTCATGTGAAAAAAATTCTATATATGATGAGACGATTGCTACTTCAAAGAAGGTATAGTACATGACAGCTTGATGTGCATGCAAGAATAAGAAAATGGTTTGAATCAAAAATATTGATCAGTACGAATTAAAAACAACGATCAGTTTGGAAAATAAAAGATGGTTAGGTTTTGGTATTCTGTGACATTGACATCCAAGAAAACATCCAAGTTCTGCAACTGATCCGTCCAGATAGGACAAGGAGGTCAGTCCAGCAGGTGCATCTCAAGTGTCATGTCAGTGCGCCGCCCACCAGTCACCATGCCTCTCCGCCGCATGTCGTGTCGTGTCGCCTTGCCATCAACCACCGTTGTGGCTCAGCCCTGTAGTGCTTCCACGATCACCACACTCAGCTTTGTTCTATCGTTGTCCTCGCCTTGCTCTCCTCAATATTGGCATTACAAAAACACCGCAAGTTCACAATTACTCTTAAAAACAGCACGATGAGTCTCACCGTATTTCAAAATTACTCTTAAAATATGGGAGCAAGTACAAAATCATAAAGACATTCGTCCAAAGTATTCTTTTTTCGGAACCATTCAAAACTACTCTGTGAAAAATACCTCAGTACAAACATAGACATAGATCAGTACGAGTACTCTATTTTTTAGACACAATGGATTTCACCTTATTCAAAATTACTTTAAAACGGTTTTGAAGTAGAGAAAACGTTCAACATGACTAAGCTTTGCATTTTCGATAGCTATCCAACGGTATATTATTTGCCCTATTTCGACAAACTTTTTAAAAAAACCGCGTTCAAAACCAATTTTAACCGTATTTGAATTCGTATTTAAACTGTAAAGAATTAGAAAAAACTTTCTATACGCAAAAGTTGCGCATTTTCCATAGCTTTCCAACGCCGTATCATTTGCGTCAATCCGACAAACCTTTTGCAAAAAAACAGTGAAAAAACATTTCGCCCAGAATTTCACCGTTTTTCAAATTACTTTTAAATCATATAAAATTTGAAAAAATAGTAGATATATGGAAGATGCGGATTTTCACAAGCTTTCCAACGCCATCTCATTTGCTCAATTCCGACAAACCGTTTAAAAATTAAGTCGAAAATACGATTCGCGTTTTCGGTTTTGAAAAAAACGGTTTTTTCAAAACTGCTCTTAAATCATAATTTTTTGCAAAAAAAAATTATAAGATTGTAATGTGGATGTCAAGAGCTTTCCAACGATATATTATACGCCCCGTTTCGATAAAAAAAATTGTAAAAAAAATTGAACTAAAGAAGACGATTTTTAACGGCAACAGAAAGCATCAGTTCAACCGCTCGAATTTCATCAGTTCAACCGCTTGAATTCATCAGTTCAAGTAGGGTAATAGAATAATATTCTGTTACGCGTAACAGAATAGCCCAGGATATTGATTCACTACGTAAAATTTGACATAAGAAAATAAAAATATAGGTCATAAGACAAGAAAATTTATAGTTTATGTGTATTTTAGACTACATTTTTACGTTTGTAATTTTACATAACATAAAATATTTTTTTCGGCGATTATATATTTTCTTACGGTCTCTTTTACGTCGGAAATAAGACAAAACTTACGAAACGTAAAATTACGGTGCATTGATGGTAAAATAGATGGGGGGTGAAGAATAACTATTACTCAACCAGGGTGACGAATAGCGCGACCCTATATATATATATATGAGTTTATGTCCTCTATAGCATTCACTTATGGCTACTTCTTCAAGTTGGTTTTTCTGCTAAGTGAATGTGATCGGACCCTTCCCCCTCTATGCTATACTCAACCCAATCTGTTCATAAATTCTTCATGTGCGTTTTATTTGAAACTCGTTCAAAATCTTCACTGTGTCCTTGTCAGCTGAAGAATTTGCGAACGGAAAGTTAAAACTTATCTTATCCAAATTTTCGGCTTTGCCGCTCAAACCGTTCCGCATCCCACGATATACTTATCTTCTCACCCACGATCTAACACGATCTCCACTTCTGAGTACGTGGGTGACACATGTCATGCGAATGAGAAGGGTCACGGGCACGTTCGTCCAAATTCTTCAGGCGGACGGTTTTTCACCGTGGCTATAAATACTCCCCTTCCCTTCCTCACTTCCTTTACTCCGCTCAACCTCTCTCCAGCTCAAGCTTCTCAAACCCTAGCGCCGACGCTACTTCATCGTCGCTGGTGAGGAAGAGCTTCACTGCCTCGACCTCACCACCGCTGCACTCGCGCCGGCCGCGGAAATCATCACTCTACTGCCGCCGTAGCTGTCTTCCTCCGCCAAGTTAGGGCGTTGAAGATCCGCACTGACGAACTTCACATCTCCACACTCCAGTTCGTCGTGTTCTTCGTCCAGTGTAATTAAAAGTTACTTTTACTGTCCTCGTTGATTCAAATGATTTCTATAAAATCCTCAAAGGTGTTTTTCTTCATATCTTCTCACACTAAAACACCTCACATATCATCTGTTCTTGATTCGTTTCTCTAAGCTATGTTTTTCTTCAAGATTCCTCAAATGGGTGGACTTTTGATCTACACATCTCTGGAACCTAAGACAAAGAACGCTTAGTGAAATTCTTCAAGACTCGTCTAGTAAATTTCCTCAAACTTGTTCTTTTTACAAAACCTTCTGAGAACGCATATGACCTCTCCAAATTCCTCGCAACTATACTCTATTCACAGGTACTCATGTCTGCTGCTGAATCACTAGGTTCTCATCAACTTAACTCATTTGCAGCGTTCCTCGAAGAAAAGTTGCATACTTCCTCAGAGAATTCAATTGTTCAAATTCCTCAACTGAAGAAAATGGCTGATGGTAAGAAGCCACAGAAAGGAGGAAAGAGGCGTGAGGTCAACACAGTGTTTGAAATCCCTGATGACATATACAAAGATTACTGCGCTCCTGATGAGGCAAAGTTTGGAAAAGAGGACAAAAATCAGCGCAAGGTGCGCATACAGAGGATAGAGAGGAGATGGGCTAGAGAGTGGAGGGAGTACAGATATGTCACTCCCAAATACATGAAGAAATTCGCACTCAATCCTCCATGCCCAAGACCTCCATTGGCATCTGGCCAAATAGCTGATCCCACCAGCCTCAAGCATGGTGAGGATTATCCTGATGAATGGTCCAAGCGCCAGGCCAAGTTGGCTAGACAAGCCAAAGAAGCTATGAGGAAATTCAACGAAGACTCTACTGCTGCCGCTGAGGCCTCTGTCAAGCCTAAGAAGGCCATGTCAAAGAAGCCTGCGCACAAGACAAGTGATTTGCCTTCAGTGCCCTCAAGGCCAAGTTCCTCAGCAATGCCCTCACGGCCAGAATCTTCAAAGCCCTCAAGGCCAATTCCTCATGCTGCTCCTGCTCCTCCCAAATCCTCAGCTCCTCAAAAGTCCTCAGCAGCTCCTCCAAAGTTCTCAGCTGCTCCGACAAAGTCCTCTACACCTGTGCATCTTGCCACGTGCCAAAGGACCACAGGCGTCTCAATTGCCTCAGGAGCTTCAGGTAGTTCCTCAGCTGCACCCAATTCTTCAACGGGACCCTCTCTGTTGAAGACAAATGCCACTGCTGGACGAGGTCCTCGCCCCAGTCCTTAGAAGAAGCAGGTCGCCTTCCAAGTGCCTTCTGAAGAAGACGAGGCTGATGATGAAGAACGTGTTGAGATCATCAGAGATAGGCAAGTCAGGGCTGCTAGAGCCAAAGGCACAAATGTGCCACTGCTTTTGGATCCAAAGTTGATCCTCGAATACATTGATGTTTGGCACAAGGACCCCAACACTCCCATGCCTGACTTCAAGATGACTCCTGGCCAAAGTCACATTTTGACCCACTTCATACAAGAAGAAAAATGGAAATATGAGAAGGCCAGGCAGATCAAGAAAGCGCAGTACAAGAAGGAGCGCTATATGAAGAAAAATGATGTCTCTATGACAACTGAAGAACTTGTCATTGTTCAAACTGAGATCAAGAAACTCAGTGATGAATTTGACGCATACCGCGCTGATTGGCTTGGAGCCAAGGTTCGCTTTGTGAGACTTGCTGATAACTTCCTCAAATGTTGCAGCCCCAACGCAATAGGAAATTCCTTGGGCTGAAGCATCTGCCCAGCCAACTGAAGAACATGCCAGCACCGCTGATGACTTTCAGGCTGCTGAAGAAAATGTGAGTTCCAGGGCTCATGACTGCATTCCAGCTGCTGAAGAAATTGTCAGGGCATCCACTAGTGGTGCGTGAAGAAAATGAAGAAGTCAGGGCAACTGCATCAGTTGTGCCTGAAGAAAATCAACCAGATTCCTCTGCTCCTCCTGCGCCTACACCAACTCTGATCCTTCCATCTGCATCAGATGTGAAGAAGACCAAGGCTACAGAGCGTGCAGCTGTGAAGAAAAGGAAAGCATCATCTACTTCAGATTCTTCAGCTCCGAAGAAAATGAAGTCTATTACAAGTTCGTTCGAAAATCCCATTGATGATGTTCCGATCTCTACCATGCCATCAAAGGACCTTGTTCCTTTTGATGAAGAATATGTGATCCCTAGCAGATCTGATGAAGAAAATCCTTCTGCTGCTTCGTCAGAGCAGATGGATGAAGAAATTGAAGCGGATCAGATCCCTTCAACACCAGGTATTTCCTCGCCTATGCCTCAGTTCACTGCTGAAGAGGCTGGCATTGAAGAAATGGAAGATGAAGATGTGGATGTTGGCTCCTCCACATCGGTGATGAATGATGAATTCTGGGAAAGTCAGCATCCCAACTCTCCAATGTTCACACCTTTACAGCAAATACCTCAGTCCCCTGTCCAAACTGTTCAAATGGGCTCTGAAGAAACTCACCCCACTTCATCTGTGCGTGAAGAAATTCCAGCCACTAGTGCTGAAGAAATTGCTGCTGCTGAACATCTTCGTTGAATTTCCTCACAGCTTCTTTGGCTTGTCCAGCCAACTTGGCCTGGCGCTTGGCCCATTCATCAGGATAATCCTCACCACGCTTGAGGCTGGTGGGATCAGCTATTTGGCCAGGTGCCAATGGAGGTCTTGGGCATGGAGGATTGAGTGCGAATTTCTTCATGTATTTTGGAGTGACATGTCTGTACTCCCTCCACTCTCTAGCCCATCTCCTCTCTATCATCTGAAGACGCACACTGCCACTGAAGAGGCGTTTGTGGACTACCAGCCAGGCTAATTTTTATTCCTCAGTGTTGTTCAACAAAAACAAAATCTTCTACCATGAGCATATTCCTCGCGTGGATATGGAGTCTCTGACGTGCTTCATGCCAGTCCTCAGTGTTCTTCACGATGCTGGACTGTTAAATTTCTGCACTGACATCTGTGATTGGAATGAAGGACTCATTCTTTAATTTTATGCGACGCTGCACATCACAGGAGATTATGAAGATGTGAATTCATGGGTACTGGACTGGATGTCTGAAAACACTCACTACACGGCACCAGCTACTGAATTGCTTCGTGCCTTACCACTCAGTCCTCCCCTTGAAGCTGCTCGTTGCGCCTACAGTAAACCTAAGCTTACAAACCACTACATGCAAGTTCTGATGAAGCCTTTGAAGCCAGGTCAGGCCCCACGAACAAAAATCCTCGTGAAGGAATTACTATATGTGCCCAGAACTGTCTATCGCATTCTGACGAGGACAATGAGTCCCATCAAAGGCCACGACTCATCTGATGAGGAAATTGTTGGCATCATGAAGAATCTGGTATTCAATATCGTTCATTAGCATTCCTTTCAATTATCACGACTTCTTCATGAGGACTCTGGCAAATGTTTCACTTTCTCCATTTGAGTTGAAGCCTTATGCACCCTGGATCATGAGATTCCTCAGGACAAGGACTTCCCTCAACTACAAAGCTGATTTTCAGAATCACCTCAGCTACTTGCCCCCGATTGAAGTCCTCAAGCGGGCCTATTCCTTAGTTGACGAAAAGGGCAAAGCACCAACTGTTATAGATGAAGGCATTCGTCCATTTGATGGTCAGTTTCGCAAAGCTGCATCTTATTCCACCAATGATGACTCTGCCACCCATGACTCTGCCAATGCACCCAAGTCTACTCCTCAAGCCACTGCTCCTTGTGTGATGACTGACCGTGAGCTTCTGCTTAGTCTTCACCAGAAGGTGGATCGAAACCATAAATGGGTTAAGCGTCAGTTTGGTTCGTTTCTTCACAACATGACTGCTACACACAATGCAGTGAAGAAAAACCATTACTACCTCCATGAAGTTTTCGGTCGCACCTGGGCCATTCTGTCACATCTGTATGGTGAATAAGATCTCAAGAACATGGGTCTCAAGGAAGATTTTGACTGGTCTGCACCTCCACCAAAGAAATACAAGGTCAAGGTTCCTCCTTTGGTGTCCAGCTCCTATTCTTCATCGTGCGACACCGACGAGCATGAAGACTTGGACAACACTACGGCAGGCCCTTCCACGACAAACGACCCCAACAACGCTGGCGCTCCTTCATCAACTTGATATTCTTTAGGGGCGTTAGTCCTCATTTTCGATCCTTTTGGTCATTTGATGACAAAGGGGAAGAATTTTGAGTTAGACTTCAAGCGGGTCTGTCTATATGGGCGTTTTTTTTGCTAAGTTACAACTCTCGTTCTTCTGAAACTTTATTGGATCGAGTTGTAAACTTAAACCCGATGGTGCTCTGATACTCTTGATGCTTTTTCTGCATGCTTATTCTTCATACATGTTAATGCACGCATGTTGAATTACATCAGTCACCATATTTCATCATGCATTCCAAATTCTTCATTACGATATGTCAAATGCGTGTATGAATTACAAGATATAGGGGGAGATCTCCATGATTC
>NW_024116522.1:0-13306 GCF_003073215.2 Triticum urartu
CCTTCGTCGTCGATGTAGAGCTTGCCGCGACGACTCTTGGTCATCCGGCCCATAGCGTATCCCTTGAGCCCTTCGAAGTTGCCCTTCAAGAATTCAAATCCACCATGCGCTGGCCCCACGGTGGGCACCAACTGTCGTGGAATTTTCACGGAAGATGTCCTAGAGCAAGGACTTAGTCGTAAGGCCATCGCACTAGGAAGCTTAAAGGGGTTAATCGGGACAAAGGACACGAGAGAGTTTTATACTAGTTCGGCCCCTTACGATGAAGGTAAAAGCCTACGTCTAATTGGGATTGGTATTGCTGGGGTTTCGATCACCAAGAGGCTCAACTCGCCGGCTTGGTTATCGACTTGTTGTTTCTTGCCATAAGCCGCCACCGGGTCGTCCCCTTATATACATGGGTTGACGCCTGGTGGCCTACAGAGTCCCGGTCGGCTCATAATCGTGTCCGGCTCGGTGACTTCCTTTACATGCCTTTCTTTACATACGGCAGTTCATAATATCGGGCCTTAAACCGTCTTCAGGCCTTTGGGCCTTCTATAAGACTTAATAAACTATAATCTTGAATGTTTACTGGGCTTCTTGTGTAACCCGCCATTGGGGCTGACCCGGCCCCTCCTGGGCGGGTCATAACTGATAGTAATATCCCCAATAACTATCAAGTGAAGGTTTTTCCAGATGTCATTCCAAAATTTTATGACAAGGGGCTCATAAAACTCCCCGTATGGAGGCTGAAAGACACACCAGGATTCTGTGGCCGTAGGTGAGAAAACTATACCGACGCCCAAGAGAACACTGATACTTCGCATTTGTATCAGATACCATATCTGATACTCATTCTTTCCCGATATGTCTTCGATACCTCTGAAGCTCTAGTAGTGTCGGTGGTGGGCTCCTTTCCCCGGTGCTCCCACTCCCCTTTCCCCCACTATCCCGTAGAATTCTATCTAATGGATGGTTCATGATTTACTTCTCTTCCTCCCTTTCTCTCTAACTGAACTTTTATGTTTGGTGAATTGCCGCTACCCTTTGGCTGTTGGTTCTTGCTTTTGTTGGAATCATGGATAAGAAGATAGAGGATAATGTGCTGCACTGACTAAACATATGCTAATTGGCTTGATGCTTAATTGATAACTTTTTTTTCAAAAGTAGTCAAATGTATCCCCGTATTGGCTCTTTTCAGAAATGACATATTTATCGCCCTAATACATATACACGTATCCATATCGGTGCAATCTAGACCGGCACACTTCAAATCATCCTCGACTCTTAACAGCACTGAAACAGATGTATCTAACCAGGCCTTGCACATTGGTTATCACTGCGTGCCACTGATAAGCATACGAAGAGCAAGATAACAAATACTCCCTCTATTCCAAAATACTTGCCGTGGTTTTAGTTCAAATTAGTAGTTCGTAAAAATATCTGGTTCGATGTGGCTGCAAGCGAGAAAATCATGCCAGCGAACTCTGAATCATCTTTGACTCTGTAGTATCACTGAATAGAAGGTTCTTGCCAAAGCCCTGCATCCTGCACACTGCTCACGTATATCACCTGGTGGCAGTGATAAGCATAAAAGAAGATGGACACCAAATCATGGGCCATTTCACCTGGTGGCAGTGATAAGCATAAAAGAAGATGGACACCAAATCATGGGCCATTTAGAATAAATTACACCACACTGAAAGCAGTAGGATGCACATATACAAGTCAGGGGAACACAAGTTACTAACATACATTCATGCATAACAGGCACAACCAGAAACTAACCTACCCGAGCTTCGATTCGCTGTTAAGACATGACACACAAGTTTAACTAGAAAAGCACAGACAGAGACCACACATCATTGAAATTTAGACCTCTAGTAGCACTTAACTATGCATCAGTTCTTTCTCCTACACGCGGACTCGGAAGTCAAAGTCAGAAAGCAGAAAAAATAATATTCAGGCAACAGCAACCATGAGAGACTGCAGCACTTATAAAAAAATGGTTCAGAACCAGCTGTGAGTTGTTCCACAAGGAATTTTAAACATCCTATTTCAGTAACACTTACTCCCTCCGTTCCTAAATATTTGTCTCTTTAGAGATTTCAAATGGACTACTACATGCGGATGTATATAGACATATTTTAGAGTGTAGATTCACTCATTTTGCTCTGTATGTAGTCACTTGTTGAAATCTCTAGAAAGACAAATATTTAGGAACGGAGGGAGTATATTCTTGCTACTTAAGGAATTTTAAACATCCTACTTCAGTAATAGTGAATTGTTCCACAAGAACTAAAATTTCTTCCACTATTAATTATGAATTATCATTAACACTTCAATTACCAATTTTCGTGGAATAGAAATTTAGTGCCCGTGCTGGAGCACTAAATTAAATCACAATGAAGGGGTTACTGAAAGCAGTAGGTTCTGCATTACATGAGTCATAGAAACACAAGTTACTACTACTTGCATAAACAGAGACTACTATTGTATCACCTGGTGGCAGTAATAACCATACAAGGAGATAGATACTAAATCACAGCAGGTTGCACATAAACAAGTTAGGGGAACATAAGCTACTATAATACATTCATCCATAACAGGCACAACCAGAGACTAACCTACCCGAGACGTAAGGCAACTAGACAAGCACAAAGAGAGACTACCCATCACTGAAATTTGGACCTCTGATAGCACCGAACTATGTATCAGCTCTTTATCCGACGCGCAGGCTCGACTTGAGAAGGTCAGCCAACACCGAAGGGCAGCTTGCCGCCAGGTACTTGTACCCCTCCGTTGCCAACACAGCATCAAGAACCTCACGATTTCTAATGATGAACTGGACGCACTTCGCCTTGAGCCGTGGACAGTTGTGCTGCTCGGCAAGAGCCAGAGACGTCGCTGCAGTGTCGACATTGATGCCATCAGAGAGCTTGCCTTCGCAGATCAGCTTGAGCCTGTCCAGCCCGTATCTGTCAGCAGCTGCAAGCAAGTGCTGGGCTAACATTGTCACCTCCTCACCCTTCTCGTCGAATTCAGCCACAGTGTCAGTGTAGATGTAGTGAAGCAGGGCCTTGAACACCGCAGCCTCCATGTCCTCGATCACCACACTCTGTGAGCATTTCTCCTTCATGTCTCCAAAGAACTGAGCCATGAAAACCGGAGACCTCGCAGCCAGTATGCTCTTATGCGCGGCAAAGGACTCGCCGGACACGAGGAACGTGACGTCTGCCCCGGCCTCGCTCTGCAGGAGTAGAGCCAGGTGCCGGCCCAAGTTTGAGGATGGCACCGGCACTTGTTCGACAGGGTCCGTCACCATATCAGGCAGCTCCTTAAGAACCTCAATGCTGCATTCCATTGTGAAGGAATCGCCTCGGAGAAACGCCGACGCCGCCAGCGCGCGCCGCCCGACGACCGCCGCCTTGGTCGAGCATTCCTGGGGGCGACTGAACACCTTTGAGATGCTGATTTCATTGGACGGTTTGAGTATCCCTCTTGGGTCGACCAGCCGGCAGCCTATGGCCGCCCTCACGCTGCCCCTGCGGGGCTTGCTGAGGAAGGCCACCTCCAGCACCACGTACGCGCCGCCCCCGCCGCCGGCAGAGCTGGTCATCGCGGGGTAGACGCGGACCTCCCACTCGTACCCGTCGAAGGTCCACCTAGATCTGACGCAGTCGTCGTGGTCCATGCTCTCGGTCAGGCTGAAACCGTCGATCTTGAGCAGCCGCACCGAGCGCGCGACGGCGGTGAAGTTTATGCAGGTGTTCTCCATGGCGTTTCTGGGTGGAGACGAACGCGTGTGAGGAGGATTCAGTAGGCAACGAGAAAGGCGTGAGGGCAGAGGGCGCGAAGGGCGGCTCACCGGCGCCGCTGGAGGCTGGGTACGAGGACCGACGTCGGCGAGGCGGACCGACTGGCCTGCGGGCGTCCGCTGTGGCGGATCTGGCCGGATTTGGGGGAGGACGACGAGCCGGAACCGCGTTTGGCTGGTGGAGGTCGGCGGCGCCGGGGAGGAGAAGGTGGAGGTGGTGAGTGAGGAGGATTCCGACTGGACTGCCAAAATTGACGGTGGGAGACTGATTGGGCAAAGCTCACCAAACGGGCCAGCCCGGCACGGTTAGTAAACAGGCCGTGCCTTGCCGGCCGGCATGCTGCAGTCTCGAGCCCAGGCACGGCCCAACTGCTATTCGGGCCAGCACGGGGGCACAACAGGCACGGAAGTTTATGAAAAGCAAAAAATGTCGTTGTTTTTATGTGGACATTCTCTTTTCTTCACACAGGATTGTTTTTTATTTTATTTTTGCGGAATAATTCTTGTATTACTCAATCAAAACACGGTTACAGTCATGCTTAACAGCGTCCAAAACCGCATCTGGTCCTGACCCAAGCCACACAACAATTCAGCCTTGAGTCCTCCCAAAGTTGGCCAAAACATGACTAGAATTATTACAACTACGATGGATATGAGTAATACAAGAACTACGTTCGGACATACTATCTTTAATCTCTCTAGTAAGACTTTGACGTCAGATCGAACATTTGTTATGGCAATTTGTGTTTGGCGTGAGCCGTAAGGATAGCATATTTAGTTTGCAGGCACGGAATTTCCTGACAAAAAAGGAACTGAGACGGATTTGCCATACTCATCAACTAAACTTGTCATTCTCGACAAAATTGTTATGAGAAGATTTGATTTACCATGCCTAAAAATCTAACGTTTGTTAGATATTCTGGTCTTTTTATAAAGATTGACTGACTGTGACAAAACAATTGTCAAAAAAGACGGTTTCGCAGGTTTTTAACAGCAAAGGATCCTGAAGGATCACGGAGATTTATTCATTAAAACCTACTCCCTTCGCCCATAATATAAGAACATTTTTAAGCTTTGTAGTTTCAAAAATGTTCTTATAGTGTGAGAGACAGAGGGAGTAGCGTACAACACATCTTACAAAAGGACCCAAAAGAAACAAAAAGGTACAACCAAGTCCCTGGACTTCTGTAAGAAGGACGGGGTCAGACACCACCACAATGAATTCGCCTCGCCATTGCCAGGGAACAAGCCACTTGGGGCAACGAGGGCGCCATAGTCGAAGCCATGGCTACCGACAAGAAAAAGAAATCGGCGATGGAATCATGATGTCGGTCGGCCTAGGTTTTCATAGGTTTGAATAGTACTACATAGCTACCGGCCACCAAATTGTTTTTCATTCGTTGAAGTAACTTGTTTTCTACCAGCTCTACTGCTAGCTCAAAAAGAATACTTCCATCATTTCTATTTGAGAAAGTACATTAAATCAAAAGATGTGCAAGGATTTAAAGATGATATAAATCAAACAAATCATAAATTGTGAAATTTTTAAGGATTTCAAATAATATTCATGCATTTTAAAAATGGTTTGCAAATTTTAAAAATGTTAACAGACCTTGAAAAGTTCATGAACTTTAAAAATTATTCATGAAATTTAATATATGTTCATTGGTTTTAAAAAATGTCATGATTTTTAAAAAAATCATGAATAAAAATGTGAAATAAAAAATCAAAATAAAAAATAAAAAAGAATATTAAAACCAAAAGAGAAAACAAAGTAATAAAAAACTAAAAACTAAGCAATGCCTTGTAGAACATGCTCAAATAGAGGGAGCTTAGTATCTCAAAGATTTTAAACCAAAGTGAGTTTAAGGGTTGTTAGTTTAAAATGGACTTCTAACGGGTAACATCCACATTTGCAAAAAGAAAGAAAAATGGTGCAACATAATGCATTTTTATTGCTAGTGAATGACAGGAAATAAATTTGTGCACAGAAAGTGGCCTTGTTAGCCCACCACGAATGTCCTCTTGTCACACAAAATGTGTATTACTCCCTCCGTTCGGAATTACTTGTCGCAAAAATAGATGTATCTAGACGTATTTTAGTTCTAGATACATCCATTTTGTACGTCTAGATACATCCATTTTTGCGACAAGTAATTCCGAACGGAGGGAGTACTTCAGAAGGAAGAAATGCAAAATGTACGTATCACATTAACATCTACTACATGTGTAATTTTTTTAAAGAATTCTTAGTTCTGAGAATAGCTTGTGACAGAGAAAGCAAAAATCAATACTTGCACAAGAAAGAAAGCGCAAGAACATCACTACATCAGCGCAGCAAATCAAGAACATGCTAGTTTCAAATTTGTGTTGGAGTAAACTACAAAAGCGGTAACTTAAATCTGCTTCGCTACAAAAGCAGGAACCGAAGTGTGCTTCGCTACAAAAGCAGCAACTTGAATCTCATCAGCTGCAGGAAACAAGTCCGCCTTTATAAGACAAGCCAACGCCGTCACCTGACCATGTCCCTGATGCCCTAAAGATTGCTCTGACTGTAACTGAAGAGTAGCTCGGCAATCGCATTGGTGAGTAACTGCAACGAAGAATCTGGTACTCGAGATCACGGCAGTAATCTTCGCAGTTACCCTCTTGGTGTATTCAAGGAACAATCTTGCTGTTCCGGAGAAACGACGATCTGAAAATCGCTTTGCTACACCGGACACCACTTCCAGCATCAAGCGTTGTACCAGCTCCAAGTAGGAGTTGCTTCCTACTCTGTTTCCGAACACAAGTAGCCTCCTTCGTAGAATTTCTCCATTTCCTGTTCCACAAGCTGATGTTGACTGCGAAAAGCACAAAGAACTTATTCCAGGATGTTCTGATTTTCCTTGGCATTTCCTAAGGTTCAGAGAACAGATGATTCAGGAAACATGTAGAGCCTCTGCTAGAGCTTATCCCGAGTGCTCCTCCGGATCTGGAGTTCTGTGCGGATCTGCTGTACTGCTCCTCAGTGACCTTATAGGTCTGGCAGCACGCATCATTAGGCCAGTTCATTTCCGCATCCTTGGCAGCACATACCACCGGCACGAGGTTAAGGATCTAGCGTTAATGGTATCAAGTGGATGAGATTTACATACTTACAAAGTGATTAGATATGCTCGTATTACAGAAGTGATAGGTGCTGTACCTTCTGTGTGCAGAGTGCAGCACCATCTTGCTCTTGCATCCAATTCGGCACAATACCTCAATCAACGGTCTCGGGTTCTAAGCAGCCAGAGGCAAGAGAAGGGCAGCTGGCATTGTACCTTCGAACAAGCCTGCACTAAATAGAAAACCTGAATATGAACATTTTTCTATCAATGTTTTCACACCTACTAGCGCTAAAAACTCACAGGACTACTATTAAGATGTACAGCAGAAAAAAGAAAATAACCTAGAATTAAGACCAGCTTGGAAATTTATCTCTACTGACCTTCTTTTCCACCAGCTGCAGTAGTAACTCGGTGTCTAGAACACAAGCAGAGGCCATTCCAACCCAACAGTTCCTGTAGCTTGTGGACTCACAGGTTCTTTTCATTGCTACAACTCATTAGAATCAATACTTGGAATTATTTTCTTCAGTAGGCTAAATGATGATGTAGGCATGTTACATTCTGCAGTGAACTGCAGTAGCTCGTTCTCTAGAACTGCAAAAGCATCAGCAAAAGCCTGCCATGAAAAGCATCAGAAAATACCAGTAAGACTTATTGATCCATGATTTGCCGGACGAATATTTATATCTTCAAAGGCCAAACAAAGAACGCATTAGTACTAGTACCATGCAAAGACTAAATTTCAATACCGGGATTCCCCGGTCAGATGAGTTACTATATAACAGAGCATAATAACAGAAAACGGCATTGCCACAAGTCCAAAACGCTCTAGATGCAAAAGATGGATTCAAGCAGTCCAGAAAAGATAATTTCAACCAACCTTGATGCATTGGTGGATCCGGAAACAATTCCGGCCCACATTGTTAGCAGGGCAAAGAGGGTCATCGATATGAATTGGATCAATGCTGCAAAATCCACAATATGAAAACTTAACATAGGCAGAAGGCGACAGACATAAACGATGTATTACTGAGATCGACTTTTATTACCTGTGCCCTCTTTCTCGGTTCAAATAAATTCCACTTCCTTGGATGGAAATACGCATATGGCGTGGATCAAACACATTCCTGTCATCCAGAATGTTTGAAAGCGGTTAGAAGTCAGATGCACCAATATATTGCTAATTTAGCTGTCCCAAAAGAGAAAACATACACTGGGCCCCTATAGTCATTCTAGCACACTTTACATGCTTTTCTACATCTGGTACTCATATTTTCCCTTATGTTTTAAACAATAAAGTGTCCATACATAACTCACTTACCCAAAAAAATACAGGAAATCCATCAAAAGGCTCCCTAGATTCTGCCAAACACAAAACAGCAAAAATGTAGCGTTAGTGGCAGTTTACAATAAAAATATGAACTTGCTAAGAAGAGGGGCCAGAGATAAATTTTTATTTTTCCATTGGTACTACTGAAGTTTGAAACTCAAAGATGACCAAATATCTACATATATGTGAGCCAACCACTAAAATATAATATATGATACAGAAACAAATATCTCACAGAAACATGATAGAGTAACCAAGGAAAAAATAGTGTAGATTCTAAGTGAGCTATACTATTCAAGATGTGCAACTTACTTGGTTAATAGGCCGACCAAGATGATGTTCATGCTGAAGAAAACGAGTGATTAACAACACCTGCGAAGGATATTAAAAGATGAAGTTCTTTTCACAGGTCATCTCAAGAGTTAATGTCGTTAATAAATATAATATGCTAACATGAAATGTAAGCATCAAGTATGTTATCCAGAGATGAAAATATATAAGAAAATATAAGTTAGCTCGGAAACGTGCTTGTAATGCTGTTAGACATACATTAGCAGTCAATACGAGGACATATTATCTGACCGAAAAAAATTATCTGATTGGAAGGTTTAATCCAGACAAACCATCAAAAGTATAGAACATTCAACTGTGACCAACCCTGATAAAATTAACAAGAAAAATTCTTACTAAAATTAAGGAAGATATTTTAGTCATTATTATACTAACTCAGAAGCAATGATCTGGAGAGCGTGTAGGTGAACATAAAGAAGTTATCCAGCGCAAACAAACTTTCAGAGTCATAAATCAACACAAAAAGAAATCATGGGAGTATTATGAAAAGCTACATACCAAACAGTAAGAGCTTAGACCACCCGAATATGGGTGGTCCAAACTACGATCTGCCAAAAACTTCTTCATGATTAAGGCAAGGGGTAAAGCCGCAGGAAATTGCTGAGTCAGCTCACCAACCTGTAGCCAGTTAAGAAAGAAGGTGAATAAGCATGGCAAACTTGGATCTCTAATTTTAGTCCCGAAAATTTTGTATTCATGACTTTCAAGCACAATTTCATGGGCACCAAAGCATGTGACAGTACCATATAGTTAGATAGTTCCATGGTTCAACTAACCAAGCAGCTAGCTAGCTGACCATTCATGTGCATACAAGACTTGCACTTGCACTTGAGAAAGAAACTAAGTGATTGTGGTGGTATTGAACGCAACATACTAAACAAATCCAAAACCTCATAAATGTTGCCTTCCAGCATCTCTTTTTCTTTAGTTGAACCATCACCATGACATCATTAAAAACAGAAATCACACAAGAACCATCATTATCTCATCCTTAGGATCATTTGAGGCGACATGTATGTAAGCATCAAATGAGAAAACATTACTATTACCTCCGTACCAAAATATAAGACGTTTTGTAGGCTAGTTTAGCCTACAAAAAACATCTTATATTTTGATACGGAGGTAGTACTTTTTAATGAGAAAACATTAGTGCTCTCGAACATGTGACAACTGATAAGAATTAAGAGCAATGATGATAATTCGAACTGCCTACGATCGACATGATGCAACTTAAGTATGGCAATAAATTTGTGTGTAAATGGTATATACAATTTGAATTCAGATCATGCTTCACACACAGATTATTACAATACTGAACTGCAATATTACATAGAGCGGATACATAAGGCATGTACTTATTCATACCCAATTACCCATTAAGCATTCCACCTTATAATATATTTGTATTTTTATTACATGATCATGTAATCCTCATGACTAACTGTTCAAAATATTCAGTGATACTTAGATACAGGTTGATTTTCTATTACAGTAAACTGAAGATAACGATACAAAACTACCAGACTGTGATCAAACATCTCAGAAACAAAACCTTTTCATAAAGGCTGACTTTAAAACCAACAAATAGAAACAAAGCAGAACATATTTTACTTAAAAATATTCTGTTTGATAGTAGCTTTTGATTTTACCAACTCAGTAGTCTGGAGTCCTGTGTGGGATGGTGATTTGAAACTTATATCAAGACGAATTGACCGCACAGCATCACAATCATCCTTATTCATTTTTGAGCCCGCAAGCGCGTTGCTGCCTTCTGAACTAGAATTGTCAGAACGAGGAGGGCTCCCTTGCTCCCCAAGCACATTGACTGAAATTTCTTGTGAGCTATCCAGAACAGAAGGGTACTCGTTGGACATATTTATGTCACAAGGTACTTGGGCTACCAGCATGATCACAGGTATCTGCAAATTTTTAATGATGAAGAATGGGGAAAATAAAAACTAGCTGGCAAACTAGCAAATTAAATGGGATTATGACTTACTGCTGTGTTTTCAATAGTTTTGAGGGAATCACTCCTAACCCAGTCCTGATTTCCAAGGCACCTTGCCGCATGCTAAAGAAAAACAAAAAAGACCTGTGAAGATCAGCTTTATTTTTTCCTTTGGGCATAAAAGCATATAAAGATGTATGCATTGTAAGTAAGCATGGGCGTGCAGTTATGCACAAAGTATAGTAAGAGAATTATTGTTAATTAAATGTTGATTGCCAAAAGCCAGTAACGTACTATGACCCGCGAAGATATACAAACAAGTAGACAACTCAAAAATTAACTTATCCAGAACATATCTGTAGCAACTCACAAGGCATATAGCACCAAAAAACAGAAAGCATTTAATGCTTCGCTTATTTCCTATGTTAATTCTAACAAGAAACAGTGCCGTATATTGTTGCAGCAATGGTGAAACCATGAAAGGAGCTTAGTGTAAGAAAAAACACGTAGATAAAACCAAGTGTTAACATCTCAATATCTGTTTAGACAAATTTGATGCTCAAATCTGATAATATGTCATTCACCTATTAAAGAATCCAGAGAGCAAAAAATCTATTAGCAGACATGCATTACCTGGAGACATGTTTCCTTAATGCCATTGCGGCCTTCCAAAATTCCAGCTTCTTTAATAGGTTCCTGGAAACAGCTACAAATTTAGTTCCATGATGGCACAAAGACAACTGCATTTGTGTTACTATGTTGTGTTAATGGTCATGCAACTCACCAGATTTCGGACTGGGGGGAGAGAAACCACGAGATCTACATCACTAGTTGGAAGGGCCAAACCAGTGGCATTTGAGCCAAATAGATTTGTACGCGAGCGGGGCCAGAGGACTTGCAGGCACCGTGTGACCCTTTTGACAGCCCAATTTATATAGGGCTTCGTCACCAGATTTGCAGCAGCAACCTTGCAAGTATAATGAATAGCATCAACACCCATCAAAGGAGGAATTTCACGTGCACAAACTAAGGCACGGCATGCAATTACTAGGCATCAGAGTAACGATTAATGACTGATAGCGCACATTCATGAAAGTTGTGATGATGCAAAAGGCAGGAGGTAAGGGAGAATACCTGCTTACAGAATTGATCAATTTCTTCATGTAGAGCATTGTGCATCAAAGAAAGGGACGCCTTGTGAGGTGAACCATTTAACATATCAGGTGGCTGCAGAGGAACTGCAACATCTGGCTGCAAAAACATATGTCAGTAACACATAAAAAATACTTGTCAGTAATAGAAGAATGGAAATTACTTCCTTACATGTTGATCACGTGAAAGCTGTGAAATCTTAACAAGGTGGTCCTGCAAGACAGTATCCTCAATTGATTGTACCAGTGTACCAGTAGAGGTGCCTTTATTCACCCATGAAGGCCATACGACTTCAGGGCCATCCAAGCAAAACTGAGCCCTATTGAAAATTTTATCATCAGAAAACAAACTTCTCATCCCCCAATGCCGCGGGCTTGAACTGCCAGATCTAACAATTGGGAATCCACGTTTTCTTGACTCTCCAACAGGAGAAGGAGGAGGTGGCCGAGGCATGCGAGGAACACTAAGTAATACTGGTGATGGAGGTCTTCTTACAAGAGGTATATCCCTCCTGGTCGAAGACACACATGGGCTCCTGTGATCATGACCACCCCTAAAGTCAGATCTTGATAGCCTTCGTGATATATTAGAAACAACTATTGGCCGCAGCATTGCATATGGTAATGTATCTCCCTTTACTATTTCACTGGCACAAGATGGACTCTTTACAGCCGAAGTACTCTTATCTTCAGGACTGTCTTGCATGGAAGATGGAGAATGTGAAGCTTCATTATTGATGTCATTCCCTGCCACTGAGTGACAAGCAGGCTGAGGGGAAGGATCAGAAGGTTCATTCTGGGAACAGAATGGGCTTGGGCTGGATGGTGGTGATGATGGACCAGTTGGATTATATGTTGATGATGGAATCCCAATAGCCAGATCATCGACAACTCGACTAACATCTGCCTCATGCCATGCCCAAGCACTGTCATCTGAACTAAGAGATGGTGGCCTAGAAAAGCCCGTTCCAGCATGTTCTGCAGGACTCCAATACATCACGCCTCCGCCAAAATATTGATTAATATCTCTTCCAGAAGTTGCGCGGCCATCTGATTCTTCTTCAGAAAACCAATAGCTTTCAGTATCATCCCCAACATCTGATGTGTTTCTTGGGTCACTATCGCTAAAATATTTCCTATCTTTTTCACTGCAAATGCCACCTCTCTGAATTAGTTGAGCAGGAAACCCAGGCCAAGCAGAAGACTGCATATGTGGGGCAAATACCGGATCATAACTTAAAGCAGCATTTTGAGTCAATTTACCATAACCTCTGAAAACAGGAGGCCAATCAAAACTTAAGGGCACTGACAGAGAAGATAACATTTGATTGCATCCAGCTTCAACTGGTGAGCTTCTCACCTGATGGTTGGCAGGAATGAAAGGTTGGTTAAATTGAGTAGGCCATCTGTAACCAACGTCAAGATGCAACCTGTCTGCTGCAGCAGGGCGCTGTTGCATTTCAGGTGATACAAAATGGGGTGCTACACTAGGCCACTCATATGACGTTCCTCCCAGTAGGTTCCGGTTGAATGCATAATATTCATCTACACCATTCTTCACTGCTGTACCATTGTCACTTATAGCACTTTGGAGAATGTTAGCAGGGATTACTGATGGTAAAAGTTTGGCGGTGT
>NW_024116523.1:0-12190 GCF_003073215.2 Triticum urartu
CCGCGGGGTGTGTGTGTCCGTGTCTCGGTGGCCGGTCGGAACTCGGGAACGGGGAGGAGCCACCGCGCCGCACCGCTTGAGAATGTGTGTGTGTGATTTTTTTTTCAATTTCTCTTTTGGGTCTGATTCTGTTGTGCGGCGGCCATGTTTCTGTCGTGTTTGGTCCCAACCTGTGAGACAGGCAGGGCAGTGATGGTTCTTTGCCGGTTCTTCCTCTTGTGTCAGAATTATGTGTGGTTTCATTTTTTTGGTATGATTGCAGAGTGATTTTATTGTTCGTCGAGGTTAGGGTTCTGAAAATTGCACGACGGACTTGGTGGAACACTACGATAATCGAGGAGAATGGGAGGTAGCGTCCCTGCAATGTGATTTTGTTGTTCATCGAAGCTAGGGTTTTGAAAATTGCACAACGAACTTGGTGGAACACTATGGTAATCGAGGGGAATGAAAGGTAGCGTTCCCGTATCATGCGATTTGTGAGAGCGATAATGCCGATGAGGAAGACGATGGATGGTGCTGGTGAACGGCAATACCCTCCCTCTCCCTCATAAATGATAATGGGCAAGTCTGAGGGGTGGGGGGAGGGTAAGTAAAAGTATGGTCACCGCTAACGGGTGATAGTATAAGGAGGATAAATTTAGAGGTCTTCGAAGGAGATAAAGAACGACGACACATGACTTGAAGGGGCAAGGACGAGAGGCAAAGGAGAGCAGGGCAAAGCTAGATCAGGAGTATAGAACCAATAAGGGGAAGATCCAGCGGACCACGTCAGAAGCGGGAGTCGAGATGATTTTCTTGAGGGGTCTTCTTCCTAATCCTACCATAGCTCCTCGCAACTAATGTAATGATGCAATAAACTTTTGAATATGGTGTGTTCATTGTTCTGATGTAGAGGTCGATAGGCAATGAGGACATGCTACGCTCCTGCCTTTTCATGTTTACAGTATAGTTATCCCCGTTACTATAGAGATGAACCGATCCAACAATTATGAACTGCAAAATAGAACACCTGTTAAAACCAATCACTGGAATATTGGTTACATTAGTACTTCTGGTGAACATTAATAATATACTTGAGTCATTTTCAAAAAGAGAAAAAGCAAAGAGGAATTCTTCCCATGGGCCATTTCTTACTTCCATCCACATTTTATCATGTGTCCATCGCTAAAGAGAAAACTATGCATGAAGTGGATAAAAGAATTCTTTACTACTCTCTTTTTTATTCTCTAAACTGAAGAAGTAACTGCAAAATCAAACAAGAAGTACAAAAATGTCATTCAGGTTTGATTGTGTGATAGCTCTGGAGTTATAATTTGGTTTTATCGTTGGATGGGGTGGCTTGCTAATTTGATCTCATGGGAGCTTTTCATACTCAAGTTACAAAACGTCTTCCTCTCTTGAGAGAGGCGGCTGTGTGGTGACCAGGAAATCCTAGCTGCCACCCGTCCTCTCTTCCTCTCGTCGCCGCCTGGGTACGTCGTCGAGCAAAACCAACGGGATGGCGGCGGCGAGGAGATCCTGTTCAGGGGCAGCCCATTGCAGAGGCCTGGGGGCGATTGCGAGATAGCGAAGGAGATGCGTATTTGAGTGATTTGTGTTAGACCATGCTCGACAATGGCAGACAAAGGGCTCTAGCGTGACGATCTTCAACGACGACCCAGCTATCTAGGTCACCGGAGAAGAGGGTCTTGGCGCGCGGCCCTGGACAGTAGCGAGCCCAACATCATACCCGGACCTATCATGCAACGACATGGGTAAAATTTTCAAGTTTTTCTTTAGGGAGTCTTCGTGCTTGGTTTTTGCGGCAGTGCTATCCTAGTGTAGGAATAATGCTATCCCCGCCCTTTCCCCGTTCCGTATGTGTGCATATCACCGGGGGAGGGCGTGCGGAGCGACGGGTCTTCCAGGATCCAGTCGGTTTAGGTTTCCAATGGATCCTCCATTTGTATTCAGTTGGCGCTCGTGGGCTTTGGAGTTTTTACAGGGCCTTATTGGTGTTTTCTTCTCCGGGGCAGTGATTGCTTCGCAGATCACGCCCGTCGATGTCTCCTGATTTGCATCGACGACTTCGCAGCTACACAAGCTTTTGGGTTTATAAAAACTTGCTCCGCCGATGCATCATCGAGCTGTGCTCACGGCACGCAACGATGAATGAAGGGAAAAAGACTTCAACGCTCCAAAGGATTTGATTGTAATTTTATTATTTATATGGTTGTGTTTGTAAGCATCTGTGATAAAAAAAATATTGATCAAGGGGAAGTAGTAGGTGCAACTACCCCTCTGCCCAAAATATCAACCCAGGCCCTTTCCTTTGTGTTTACCTTTACCTGATGGACGAGACAAATAACGCCATGTGTCATGGCATTTGTTCTATGCGATGGGGGCAGAGGACACGTTGGGTTCTCTTTGCTGCAGGTCTTATCTAGAGAACTGACGGCAACTTTGTCAAAAGTTTCGTCATGTGGTCGTCTAACTCTTTGTTAGAAGACTGACTGGAGACCACCACCACTTTGGCAAGATAGTGAACCGACTGATAGATATCCAATGTGAACATAGCCCTACAAAAGTCTGGTTGTAAATCAGAGTAGTGATGCACTAGCCAGATCTTGTATAAGTCACAAACTTGTGGGGTACAATCCACACATTGCCATAGTTCAATCGATCAGTTTTGTACATAAATTCACCAACAAAACCAAAGTAAAACCAAATTTCGTTTGAAAGATCATACGATTAACTAACTGTTGAACGCAGAAGTTCAGGTTCGAAATGGGGAAACCTCACAAGACCATATCCAAGGCTCTTTTTTCCCCCTCTGCGTCAGAAAATCAGGGCTTCCCTTCCCATGGGAAACCAGGAGCCCTCACGCAAAAATCCTTCCCTGGTAATTACATCTTATAATTAACCGCGAGTGAGTTACATTACATGCCGTGCCTCGAGTAGGAATTAGTGTACATCCAAGAAATATGAACATCTTACAACAACAACAAATTCTCCAACCCTATAAACGCGGGCGAACCTAGACCGGGACGGCGGCCTGGGGCGTCGGGGGCACCCGGTTCTCGACGGGGATCTCGGTGAACTCGGACAGGATGGCCCGGAACTCGTCACCGCTCAGCGTCTCCTTCTCCAGGAGCACCTCCACGATCTTGTCCATGGCCACGCGGTTGTCCCTCACCTGCTGCAGGGCAATCTCATAGGCCTTGTCCGACAGCTGCTTCACCGCCGAGTCGATGTCCAGCGCCAGCTTCTCCGACATGGAGTTCCTGGCCATCATCCGCATGATCACGTCCCCGCTCTGCGCCGCGTCCATCAGAGACCACGGGCCGATGTCCGACATGCCGAACGTCACCACCATCTGCAGCAGAAGCATCGGGGTCAGTACGATGAAACGTTTAGATAAATCTGATAGATTAGCAGAAGCTGTCATGACAAAATGGGAGCATACCTGCTTGGCTAAGCCGGTGATCTGCTGCAGGTCACCGGCAGCTCCGGTGGTCACCTCAGAATCTCCGAATATGATCTCCTCAGCAGCTCTGCCGCCAAGGCCGCCGACGATTCTGGCAAAGAGCTGCTGCCTAGAGATGAGCGTTGGGTCATCCATGGGAATGAACCAGGTGAGACCACGGGCTTGACCCCTTGGAACCAAGGTAACCTTCTGGACGGGGTCGTGGCCAGGCGTCAAAGTTCTGCAAAAAGTAACATCTTCAGATATGAACCAGGTTGTTGGGAAGTTTGTAATGCGAGTAATAGACAAAGAACAGAGAAACACCTAAAAGCATAAGCACCCGGTATCCCCTTCAGAAAAATGATGGAGAAAAAAGCCTCTTATACTACGCCTAAACATGGTGGTGCATGCAAAAGGAGGCTGGAAGTCTTTGTCAGCACAAAATAGTATCTAAATGCACTATAGAAATGCTGAGAAATCCATCAAGATCCAATGCAATATTCAACAAAATAGGGGATTCGAAGAGATGAAGATTCTCTCTTACCCGCAAACTGCATGGCCAACTTCGTGGTAAGCAACAAGGCTTTTGCTCTTCCCATCTGTCATGACAGTTCCTTCCATACCAGCCACTATTCTGTCGATTGAATCGTCAATCTCCTTCGAGGAGATTCCGGTCCTCCCACGTCGGCCTGCTAATATGGCTGCCTCATTCAGAAGATTCGCCAGGTCTGCTCCACTGAACCCAGGTGTTCTCATTGCAATGACCTCAAGGGAAACATCAGCATCAAACTTCTTGTTGCTACCGTGCACCTTGAGAATCTCTGTCCTTCCACGTACATCAGGAACATCAACACTCACCTGTGAAACAAGTTACAAGGTATATCCAAATGTTAAGCAAGATCCAGAATATTTTTAAAATAGGTTCTAACAGGTTCCAAGTTTTAAGATATCCAAAGATAGTTCAAGCTCTGAACTAGAATTGGACTTGAGGTTTACAAGCACGTGCTAACCTCACTAAGAATTTTTTTTTTTCTAAAATCTGTTGCAGGAATAATTGCAATGATAAGAATGTGGAAATAGGGACATGCAAATTAAATTCCAGACTGATGTTATTAGCCTTAAAAAAAAGCTGGATAGAAACTAACCTGTCTGTCAAAGCGTCCAGGTCTAAGCAAAGCGGAATCCAAGATGTCAGCCCTGTTGGTGGCAGCAACAACAATGATGCCAGTGTTGCCCTCAAAACCATCCATCTCAGTCAGTAGCTGATTGAGAGTCTGCTCCCTTTCATCGTTCCCACCACCGATACCTGTTCCTCTTTGCCTCCCAACAGCATCAATTTCATCAACAAACACTATGCAAGGAGCATTCTCCTTGGCCTTCTTGAAGAGATCACGAACACGGGAGGCACCAACACCAACAAACATCTCCACGAACTCAGAACCCGATATCGAGAAGAATGGCACGCCAGCCTCTCCTGCGATCGCCTTGGCAAGCAAAGTCTTACCAGTTCCAGGAGGACCAACAAGCAGCACACCCTTGGGAATGCGGGCACCAACAGCGGTGAACCTCTCTGGCTTCTTCAGGAACTCAACCACTTCCATGAAGTCCTGCTTTGCTTCGTCAACACCAGCAACGTCATCGAACGTAACGCCGGTGTTGGGCTCCATCTGGAACTTGGCCTTGGACTGGCCAAAACCAAGAGGGAAGCCAGGCCCACCGGGTCCACCCATGCCACCAGACCCTCCTCTTCTCGACAGCAAGAACAGACCGCCGATAAGGATGAGCGGGAAGGCCAAGTTCCCGATAAGGTTGAAGAGAAGGTTACCGGAGTCCTCCTGCTGGTTGTGTGCAGCAAAGTCAATGTTCTTCTCCCTCAACTTCTGGAGAAGCTCCTGGCTGAGGCCGGGAAGCTGCACACGGACTCTTTGCACGCGGTTGCCGAGCTCGGGAGAAATGGCCTCCACGATAGCAATGGTCCCGTTCTCAAACAGATCGACCTTCTTCACCCTGTCCTTGTCGAGGTACTCGAGGAACCTCGAGTAGGACATCCTGGAGGAAGAGACGCCCTGGTCATCGGCGAGAGCCTTGTTGGCACTCAGCAGGGCGGGCAGGCCGACTCCTCCGAGCGCAAGCTTCAGGAGCTTCCTCTTAGAATCGTTCCGCTTGTGCTCCAGGGAGGCGGTCACGGACACCGGCCTCTGCGCGACGCCGCTCGAGGGGAGCGCTCCGAAGGGGAGCAGCCCTTTTGCAGCAAGACTCATGGATGGCGCCATGTTTGCTCACTGCGGATGAAATGAACGGAGATGCCGTCAGCATGAATCAGAGACAGAACATAATTAATTGCTGTCGTCAGCATCAATCAGAGAGAGAACGAATTAATTCTTGCAAAAGCAAATTTTGCACGCAGGCAAGTACTTTTCCTAAGTGTTTAATGCTCTGTATCATCAATTCAGTCCGACGGAATCGACCAGTGCTACGAGCAGAAAAGTCCTACCAGCATCACAAATCAGAAGAACACACCCCCTAATAAGCCTGAAGCCTGTACAATTCGTTTCATTTTGGACAGTGGCTACCACCAACCCTTGGAATGTAAAATGTTTCACAGCAAAAAAAGGCCTGGTCCACCAGACAAGAGTTCCCCCTGATGAAGAACTATAACGGAACCATACAAAACACAGGTGCCACGACCAACCAATCATTTCGTCCCTCCCTCCAACTACAAGCAACTAGAGCCATCAATCTACCCCCTCAAAGTGCTCCCAGCAGCTTGAATGTTCTTCAGATTACTGTACTACCCAACTGGGATGAGCAATCTAAACGGCTTCACTAACCTCGCAGCTACCATAGCCTAGATTAGCAGCAGCAGCCATCCATTATCACGCGCTATCCACCTCCACGGCCTGAATTAAAACACCCGGACGAACACTACCGCCCAAACGCTTGCTAAAGAACCACAGGCAGAAGGGGAATCTCGCGGGATACTACAGCGCATGGCTTAAGCGAGCAGGGTTGAAGCGGAGATTTCAAGCAAATCACGGGAGCTCCGTCGGCACGCACCTGAGACGGGATGGATCGGGGCTGGGCCGGAGGTGGGAGGGGGGAAGGGGGCGGACTGTGAGGGGAGGGGGGCGAGGCGAGCCGGGCGTATAAGTAGCGGGCACTGGCTGCCGACTGGCGAGGAGCGCAGATTTTCTTCCTCCCTCCGCGGCCGGCTGCTGGCCTCCGGTGGTGCGCAGTTGCGTGGGGATTTCGGTAGGGGGGGAGGGGGGAGGGGCGACGTGGGCGGCTCTGCTCCCACAGCGTCGATAAGGAAGAGATGAGCCCACATAGACGTCGTAAACCGGCCGCGTAGAAAATGACCCTCTGCTCTGCTCCGGGTGAAAATGGACCGTGCTATTTTCTCGTGGACGATGGCTCCCGCGTCGTGGCTGGGCTCGCGCTCACGCAACAACCTCTCGACTGGACTCCTGTCCTGTCGTCGCGCGGCCGGGGAAGAGCGCAACCTGGACTCCCGGTGAAGTGCCGGCCAGTGGCTCCAGTAGTGCTGCAATCAGCTGCTCCTGAGACTTTTGTTTTTAAACATAGTACAATCAAAGTCGCTCGCATACACGAGCATACACTCATTTAATAAAGCCCCGTATCGTTTAGACACTTCTCTGCTTACACTTACTTAGTTTCCTTTTCAGATTTGTACCAGCAATGGCGTCTTCAAATCGGACTCTTAAACTGCATGTAACTGTCCAGACTGCGTGATCCGAATGACTTAGTCATCCAACATCCACGTAGAACTCCGACACTCCTGGCCCACCCAGAACCCCTCCTCGGACCCCGTGCCTCCGTCCTTCCATTTTCCCTCCTTCGTCTTTCTCCCTTGCCTTCGCCGCCGCTATCTCCACCACCCCGGCCGTCACGCCACACCCCTGCCGGAACTCGACAAGTCCTTCACCTCCACCAGTACACCCGGGCTCCATGCCGCTTCTCCTCCCCCGTCGTTATGTTGGGAAACGTAGCATGCAATTTCAAAATTTTCTTACGCCCACGCAAGATCTATCTAGGAGATGCATAGCAACGAGAGGGGGAGAGTGTGTCCACGTACCCTCGTAGACCGAAAGCGGAAGCATTTGACAACTTGGTTGATGTAGTAGAACTTCTTCTCGTTCCGACCGATCAAGCACCGAACGTACGGCACCTCCGAGTTCTACACACGTTCAGTTCGATGACGTCCCTCGAACTCTTGATCCAGCAAAGTGTCGAGGGAGAGTTTCGTCAGCACGACGGCGTGGTGACTGTGATGGTGAAGTAATCCGTGCAAGGCTTCGCCTAAGCAGTACGACAATATGACCGGAGGCGTAAAATGTGGAAGGGGACGCCGCACACGACTAGGAATCAATGTTGTGTGTTCTAGCGGCCCCCTCCACGTATATATAGGTTGGAGGGGAGGAGAGGCAGCCAAGGGGGCACCCCAAATAGGAAGAATCCTAATTGGGCGCCTCCCAATTCGCCCCCCCTTTCATATTCATCCGGAGGGGGAGGGAAGGAGGAGGGAGGAGAAAAGGAAGGGGGAGGGCGAATCCCTCCCCTTCCTTTCCCTCTTCTCCTCTTTTCTTCACCCTTATTTTGACCTACATGGGGCGCACCAGCCTCCTAGGGGCTGGTCTGTCCCCTTCTTGGCCCATTAGGCCCATGTAGTTGCCGGGGGATGCCCGGAACCCCTTTCGGTGACCTGATATGTATCGGGTACCCTCAGAAAACTTCCGGTGTCCGAATATCATCGTCTTATATATGAATCTTTACCTCTCAACCATTTTGAGACTCCTCGTCTTGTCCGTGATCTCATCCGGGACTCTGAACAACATTCGGTCACTAAATCATATAACTCATATAATACAAAATCGTCATCGAATGTTAAGCGTGCGGACCCTACATGTTCAAGAACTATGTAGACATGACCGAGACACCTCTCCGGTCAATAACCAACAGCGGAACCTGGATGCTCATATTGGTTCCCACATATTCTACGAAGTTTTTTATCGGTCGTACCGTAATGACAACATACGTTATTCCCTTTGTCATCGGTATGTCACTTGCCCGAGATTCGATCGTCGGTATCTTCATACCTACTTCAATCTCGTTACCGGCAAGTCTCTTTACTCCTTTCGTAATGCATCATCCCGCAACTAACTCATTAGTCACATTGCTTGTAAGGCTTATTATGATGTGCATTATCGAGAGGGCCTAGAGATACCTCTCCGATACTCGGAGTGACAAATCCTAATCTCGATCTATGCCAACCCAACAAACACCTTCAGAGATACATGTAGAGCATCTTTATAATCACCCAATTACGTTGTGACGTTTGATAGCACACAGGGTATTCCTCCGGTATCCGGGAGTTGCATAATCTCATAGTCAAAAGAATATGTATATGACATGAAGAAAGCAATAGCAATAAAACTTAACGATCATTATGCTAAGCTAACAGATGGGTCTTGTCCGTCACATCATTCTTCTAATGATGTGATCCCGTTCATCAAATGACAACTCATGTATATGGTTAGAAAACTTAACCATCTTTGATTAACGAGCTAGTCTAGTAGAGGCTTACTAGGGTCACTTTGTTTTGTCTATGTATCCACACATGTATCAAGTTTCCGATTAATACAATTCTAGCATGAATAATAAACATTTATCGTGATATAAGGAAATATAAACAATAACTTTATTATTGTCTTTAGGGCATATTTCCTTCACGTTCCATACTTCTCCTTCGACCGCCGCACAGGTACCATCGGCTCCTGCGATGTTCACCATGCCTGGTGACGGTGTCCTGGACTAGAGGGTACTCACCACGTCATATCCCGATCTGTTAGATTGGGCCGAGGACCCCCATGGCCGTATACTCATGGGCCAGTTCGGACAGCTGCGGCATACATGGAAGATTCCACAAGACTTGGTGACCAAGACAAGGACTCCTCCCCACCGGCGTATTCGGCTAGGACTCTTGTTATCCTAGGCCTCTGGTGCATTATATAAATCAAGGTCAGGCTAGTCGATAGATATATACAACAATCATAATCATAGGCTAGCTTCTAGGGTTTAGCCTCTCCGATCTCATGGTAGATCAACTCTTGTACTACTCATATTGTCAAGAATAATCAAGCAGGACGTAGGGTTTTACCTCCATCAAGAGGGCTCGAATCTGCGTAAAACATCGTGTCCCCTGCCTCCTGTTACCATCTGTCTTAGACGCACAGTTCGGGACCCCCTACCCGAGATCCGCCGGTTTTTACACCGACATTGGTGCTTTCATTGAGAGTTTCGTTTGTGTTCGGCAAAAGGTTGATGGCTCGCCTGCAGATCAACTGCGACTTCAGCATCTTCGTCATCAGCTCGACTGGTCACCTTGGTTCGACCAAGGACTGCGCCCTACCTCCGATCGTCATGTTCGGATGAGGACCTTTATAAACATCAACTCCGATCTCTATCGAGATCATGGAGGAATCATCTAGGGAGCCTAGGGGCTCAACGTCAACATTGCCCTCGGGCGACTGTGCTGTTTTTCTGGATAGCAAACTTGTGTCCGCCGCCACCGCCTCCTCAAGTGTCTTTTAAACGATTGCTTTGATGGAATTGTGCGGAATTGAGTCTACAACAACCCTGGAAAATTTCGTCGAGTTCCGATGAAGGAATCTCTGGCAATCCACGATATACCGGAGCCCTGTCAAATCTGGACGGGAATCTGGACGAGTTTACGGCGTGGTGTCCAGCTTCTAGCTCGGACGTTTTTTGGAAGATCCAACCGTTGATCGGCTGCAGAATTCCTATATCTACCACCTCTCAAAATTTCAGCTCGATCCGACCGTCCAAAATCCGGGAACCTTCCGATTAGCGCATCACTTTTCGGATCTGTTTTCTGCGCGAAAACGAATCCGACTCGAGTTCGTCTTTTTTATGAACGGGATTTCGGACATCCCTTTTGAAGGAAGTTTTGTATGGGGTATTGTGTTTTGTTACCGAACACATCCTACTAACTTTAAAATCTTTTAAACATGATCTTCAACATCATGCTGGTGTCAAACCAGTCCGGCAATATTGCTCCACGGCTGCCGACCTGCGCTAGACACGTCGTCACTTTGTTGAGCCGAGCTCAACTTCTTCGGATCATCATCTCGGCAAGCCGAACAAGAGTTCGACATCGCGAAGGATAAATCATCACCAACATCGCCGCCCCATGGATTACCCAGAGCGGGCGCACCGACATCGCCGCACGGTCACTTCATCAAGCCGTCATTGACCACGCCACGACCTGCATCGGCAGGGCCGCACTGTTGCTCCTTCAAGCCGGTGTCCATCACGCCGACCTACTTCGACTCATTGGCTGACATCGAGGCTTCGACATTGAGGCTGGACCGGGGGCTTCGCCATTTCTTCATCAACATACTCCGGAGACTTCGGCGTCACTAGCCGACCAGCTCTGTCACGTTAGCTGAACTGAGGGCTTTACCTCGGTGAGCCAGCCTTTGCCAGCATCGCCATGTCGTCGCTTTATCGCCCATCACGCAATGGGTGTGCGGATCGAGTCCCAATTTTGGGAATCACCTTTCTTCGGATTGCTACAACAAATAAACCAGGTGCTATTAATCCTAGTATTTTTTGCTTGCTTGGGTTTATTTTTTCTAAGAAATTACTACTCTGGTTTGTCCATCATCTATACACAGGTCTATCAAATGATGGCCACATTAACGACGGTCGCGTGGTGGTTCGGTCAGTTTCCGTACATAGTCCGGCGAACGCCGCATCCGGAACTCGGATCGCCCTGTGAATTCAGGCTTTGCCACGCCCTTACCGCATCACGCCGACACCCTGCATCGACATTGACTTCGGCGCCAGGCCATATTTCTTTTATTACTCACTTTGCATAAATTATCTATTATGCAACGATTTTTTTATACTATTATCTCCGATTTGCATCACTTTTTGTGCACAGGAAAATGATCCAGGTTGGGCAGTATCGTCAACTCGGCGTATTGACATACCACGCCACCTCAGCTAGACGGGGGGCTTCGTCAACACTTTATTACCCTATGCCGGGGACTTCGGCATCACTCTGCCAGCCTGCATTGACCGTGCTATGTCATCACTTCGGCGTGTCGAGCTCTCCGCTCCGCCACCTCGAGACCGGCTTGGGGGATGGAACCTTGTCCCGCATCAAGCTCGGACCGCGTCATCAATGCCGAACACATTAACCAGCTAAGTCGCTTTCATGCTCAAAGTTTTAATTTTTAACTTGTGTTCGGTTCGATCAAGCATTATACTTTTGGAAAAAAGTTGCTTGTAAAAAATCTCCTTGTCAAAACTTTGTTTGTGACATGCAAATTCAAATACCCCGTTTATTTGGGGGCTCCCTTGACGGAGCTTTTCCTCTTGCATATGATTATACTTGTACGGCTTCGTTCCTTGTTCGTGTATTACGCCACAATATGCGGTAGAAATCACATATTTGACCTGAGGGCCAAATCAAATCACAACTGACCTTGTTCCGAAAAAAATTCACTCTGCTGACCCTTTCGTGTGGCGCCCGGCAGCTGGGCGCCACACACTACTATGCAGCGCCTCTCTCTTGGGCGTCGCACCTCCTGCCAGCGTGGCAGCCCTGGTCCAGTTGCGGCCCCACAAACAGCACCTCAGGCTTAGGCGCCACACTTGTAATGTGCAGCGCCTAGCTCTTGGGCGCTGCACAGGCTG
>NW_024116524.1:0-5298 GCF_003073215.2 Triticum urartu
GTCGCCGGGTGGCTGTAGGCGGGGGCCACAACCGAAGGGGTGGTGTGCGGGCCGGCCAAGTACAGGGAGATGCCCTGGACGGCCGTCACGAGGTCCCGCAGGGTGCTGGTCATCTCCTCCGGCGTGAAGACGGAGGTTGTCGGCGGCGTGGAAGTGACGGGGGCCTGCGGCGCGGAGGTGATCGGGGCCGTGGCGTTGGGGACCCGACAGTGGTCATCGGGGCGGTGGTGATGATGGGCAGCGGTGGCGTGGGTGTTGATGACGACATGATCGAACCCGGGTCTCTGGATACCAAATTGGTAGAATCAGGGGTCCTACCGGACCTGCTCCGAAGGTTGTAGGGGAAGGATGGAACGGGACGGGGCGATGAGCGGCGACGGCTAGGGTTAGAGGCGGCTAGGGTTTCGGCTCCTCTGGGAGCCGGGCAATAGGGATAATAATATTCTTATTGCTTAATTCCAAAAAGAGTCTTACAACCTATATTTATAACCTAGATAATTTGCATAAGAATTAACCTAAGATAACTTGTGGACTAAGATTGCCCGGTGGGCCTAGCTAAACCGGCCCAGCCATAACAGTTCTGTTGATGCTTGAAATCTATCATGACAAAGTAAGTCAGAACTTTCCATGAGTAACCACTGATTACATGAACCGCCACTGGATAAGTGCTAATTCCTTTAACGCCATCGGCTTTTCAAAGATATGCTTTCCATGTCATCATCGTCATTTATATTAATATGCCCCCAAGCCATTAAGTCCAGCTGGTTGTCAGGTTTAGCAGTTTCTTGTTTGTTTTTATTCATGACGAGAAAACATTGAAAAATTTATTTTTGTCTCGGTGCCTAAAAGCTAATTTCTGCTATAGGGTGGGAGTTAAGTAAACTTGATGTTCTACTTTTACCCCAATGGTGATTCATTGTTGACACCATGTTTAGTTGAGTCCTAGCCCACGATGAGCCATTCTTAGTTTTCCCATAAAATTTATATTCTTCACTTTTGACTTTCAAGGCTATGAAGTACTGCAAAGCCATGTTCATGTACACTTTTGTTGACATTTTGACCTTTCCTCCAAATAAAAGTAATTGAGTTGCCTAATGATATGTGGGGCCTTTACTAAGTAATACTCCACTTATTTTTAACATAATATAGAAGGCATCTATTGCTAACTTTGGAGGGTGGTTACTATGTGCGTATTTCAACAAATAATTTGCCTTTATGAGATTATTATTTGCTCAAAGCTTTATTACTTTGTTTTCTTATGTTAAATCAGGAGGTTGTGAGGCCGATCTCAAACAAAGGTTCACCTGAAGCTCATGAGGAAGAAATGATTCGAGCTGCTGTAATAAACCGCTCGGCCATTGCCACACTTCAACCAAGGAGCGCTTCCACATTTGATGTCACTCTTCCAGAATATCCTGATAAGAAGTTTGTCCCAAATTTTCCACTTGTTATGAGAGATGAGCTAACGGAGGATAATGACATGACCCTGAACCCAGGAGGAGTCAGAGAAAAGGCTTGGAGAGACAGTTATCTGACAGATCTCCCGAGCATACATCTACGCAGGTTAAATGGGTGCAACTTATTGAAGCTCTGTAAGGATGTACTTACTGGATTAACCCATAAAATGACAGAGAGAAGGGCTGCAAATATCATGTTGTTAGCCTGGAACATGAGACAATTTGATATGGTGTCTCATGTATTTCCTGTTAAAAACCCGTGTGCAGCTGCGGCTGACATAGACATGAATACTTTGACAACAAGACCGTTTGGGAGAAGTCGCACTCATACAGACCCATATGTCAGGCCAGAGGGCATTGAAGATGATCAGTATGTTGCTGCATGTGCATACATATCGGCCAGTACACTCCGCTTGTTCAGTAAGTCACCTGAGAACTACATGACTGCAGTTGCTAAGCACATTCCACATATGTTCTACAGATTTTATAACATTGACTTTCCGCTTACCGGGTTTAAGCCAGATAAGAAATGCATTGAGGCCCTAAAACTTGTATATGACACAAAGTCGGCCTACAGGAACACCTTGGCCCCTTTCTTGTATGAGTTCAAGGGCCTCGGAGATGCAAAGAGAATGTGTCAGATGCTTTATGAGCAGGACTTGGCTTTTACAGGACTACATGTTGTAAACTTATACCTGCGTGCTTGCTTTGGACTACATGCATCACTCATTCAGCTAGGAGCATGTCTTTGGCATCAGATGACGAAGAACACTCTCATCTCACTGTGCAGAGTCTGCAGAACCTATGTTGTCAATCCATCTGTGGAGAATTCAAGGGAGACATGGAAATATGCACGGTTATATGGCACCGAGTATTTTCCTCTTCTTAAATCCGACAAGTGCAATCTTCTTCTATGTTGCCTGGCCATTATTTGCAAGAAGCTTGGAATAAGTGAAAATCAAGATATGATGGTGATTGCACGGACGAGGAAGGCTGAGTTTATATGGAAAAACTCAAACGTTTGGGCAAATAGGGCGGTGCTCTGGTTCAGAGCAAATGCTTCACCACACCATGGCAGATCACAGGAAGTCTCTTCAAGGATTTGGGATGATGCACCGTCAAAGAAAAGGACGAGGGCTGATGAGGGCTGATGGGACCCAAGATACCAGAGTCGCAAAATCCAGAAATCGGAATCTTCATTAAGTCATTCGCAGTTGGTGAATGACTCTTGAGACCTCATCCAGACAATGGTTGCGCACAATCGTAGGTTTTGGGAAATTATTCCGTGTCTCTTCGAACTGCAATCCATTAAACTGTAGTGCACAATGGTGGATCTGACTTGATGGTAACTTATCCTGAATGTTTTTCAATTATTAGTTCTACTGCTCAGTCCGATTTATTATGTTAAATTTTGTGGTGAGTTTGGTTCTGGTTGTCGATGCAATAGTAGTAGTAGCTGGAGACAGGTTCATCATGAGACCGCTCCCCCATGTTTCTGATATAGAGACGTTTTTCTTGTCCTATACCAAGCTGTAGACATGAACAAACGTTCACACACTTCAGGTGAAGAACACTACTTCTGATATAGTGATCCTCGATATGAAGGCTGCATGGAATAGCACATGAAGCCTAGTTTGTGTAGTCCAGTAGCCTGGATGGAATTGCGTCATCTTCGTTTCCTAGCTTGTTCGCTTAGTAGTCTAGAACTCTAGATTGCATTGTCTTCAGTTGCGAAATCTGTTGGGAGAGAAGAACTGAATACCCTGTCCTTTGCCTTATCCGCCTGAAAAAGAAAATTCAGAGTTTCAGTCTACCAGCATATGATATATGGCTCATAATTAGATTCAGTCATATCAAATTTGATATCTCTGCTAAGCATTCATCCATCTCTGCATGTATACCTCTCTATCCCAGTCTGTGCATATCGTGATGGCCATGAGCAGCAGGACTTGCACCATCAGGCCACAGATGATGCCCAGCCAAAGTCCCTGTTCGTGTTCACCGATAAAACCCACAGCATCAGTACCTCAAAAACCACTGGCACATAGGCACTCACCGCAAATTCAGGGCAGCAAAAGGGAAATTTTTGATCATTTGAGGGGGACAAGATGTACCGTCCCGCCGACTTGGAAGACGAAGGCTATGAGGTAGGCCGAGGGGATGCCGACGATATAGTAGGCGCCAAGATTGATCCAAGCACCAATCTTCTGCCATCCACAGCCTCTAGCCACCCCTGCATAGTGCGTTGCACATCACAAGAGAACATTCTTATCTCTGCTTCAAAGTTCAAACACAGTTTCGATTTCTATCTCTGCCTGAATACCATCTAAGTAGTAATGAACTAGACCCACAGTGATAGAAGTTTTGCGCTCGTTCTGCGGCAAAAAAGATGTTGACAGTCTGTACCTGAAAGGACGCACTGAATTCCGTCGAAGAAGTTGGAGACCGAGATGATGAGCATCATCCAGGCAACGTAAGTCACAACCTCCTCCACGTCGCTGTAGGCATGCCCCCACACGTATCTGATGCAGATCAGCACCAACCCCATGATCAGTCCTTCCGCCACGGCCAAGAAGACGACGACACGCACCGCGAGGCAGGCAGCGTCGGGGCGCCCCGCGCCGAGCTCGTTCGAGACACGGGTGCTGCATGATCAATAAGAGGTGCAGATCGATATGATGAACATCTGCAGCACAAGTCCTAGGATAATCAAGGACCCTAATGTAGGAGGATTTAGGCCTAGTTTTACCTTATGGCCGAGCCGAGGCCAAAGGGGATCATCCATACAAAGGCAGCGGTGTTGAGGCTGCCAAGAACGAACAATGCACATGTTTTTCATCAGCCGAAAAAACCAGTGTAACACGTGGTAACTTCGGCCTGCCATTAAGTACCTGATGGACAGCACCGAAGTCTCCAGCTTTGGATTGGGAAGAAGGCCTGAGAGGAGCACTATGAGCTCGAACGACCACATCTCCAAGCTGCAATTGCATCATCATCATCATCGTCGTCGTCGTCATAAGTTGAAACTACTTATTCAGGAAGAGCAAATAGCAGCAGGCTCACCAGACCATGAGGGCGGACGGGACGGCGAGCCGGAAGAAGCTGAGCACGTCGCGGAAGGCCTCCGCGGAGAACCCCGTCCACGTCTCCTTGCAGGAGCTCGACACCCTCACGTACACCGCCAGCACGATCACGTAGACCCAGTAGGAGATGGCGTTGCTGAGCGCGGCGCCCTTGCTGCCCATCCCGGCGACGTACACGAGCAGCCAGCAGACGAGGAGGTGGAACGCCGCGGCGGCGCCGGCGCTCGCCATCACGGGGAACACGATGTTCTGCGTCTGCAGGAACCGGACGTGGCACTGCAGCAGCCCGTAGGCGAAGATCGCCGGGATCATCCACCGGGCGTAGGTGCCGGCCTCCGCCGCGATGTCGGGGTCTTGGCCGAACAGGAGCAGGATCTCGCCGGTGTAGAACCACACCACGGCGAGCGGGATGCTGACGAGGGTGAGTATCACCATTGCCCGCTGCTTGTAGACGCCGAGGAGGTGGTACTGCCTGGCTCCGTATGCTTGGCCGCACAGGGTGTCCAGCGCACTCGCCATTCCGAGCTGACCAAGGAGGTGTAAAATACAATAATTAATGTGAGGGCCTACCTACATGACTCGCAAGATAGAAGCTGCACCATTTTTTGACTCCGTTGTGTCTGGCTAGATAAATACAGTGTAAAAATCATGTTCTCACATAGTTTGATAGGGTGCATATAGGCTGGTTGCATTAGGGAAGAATTTTTTTTCACGTCGTTTGGTGGTCTGCGTTGACCTGGACTGATGCACTACACGAC
>NW_024116525.1:0-20275 GCF_003073215.2 Triticum urartu
GCGTCCCCCGCTCGACGGAAACTGAGCTGTTGGCAATCAGCAGCGGCGGGTCAATCACTTAGTCGTCAGCTGGCGGCGCGGCGATATCTTGGACATTGTCGCCGGTGGCGCGAGCTCTCGGTCTTCGTTCGCCCGAGTTAATTACACAAAACCATCACATGTGAAACATCGTTTATACAAAACTATGAGGTCATATTTTAAAAAAAACGCCGCGCATTCAATAAACTTTTTGCAAAAAGCATAAATGGAGCCGGATTACCGGAAGCCGACTTGACAAAACATTCATATAAACCCCCTTAGATCTAAAAAAATAAAAGCAAACAACCCCTCCCCCTACAACAGCTCCTTCCTCGCGCCCAACAACGGGTGGGCACATCGGCCGACGAGGACCAGCAGCCGGCCATCTCCGCAACCACCCTAGCAACTACGCCCACCACTTGTTGCTCCCGTTCACGTCCACGCCCAGTCAGCTCCCAACAATCCGGTCTCACTTGTAAGAAAGTGATTAAACGACTTAAATTACTTGATCAGTGTTTTTTGCAAAAAAATTTACTAAATGTGCGGGTTTTTTTGCAAAAAATTAGTGACCTTGTGGTTTTCTGCAAACGATGCCTTAAATGTGGTGATTTTGTGCAATTAACTCTCGTCCGCCGTGTCGCCGAATTGTACCATCGAGATGGCATGGTGAATTCCGCGCTAGCCATTGTGCTCTGTTAACCAAAATAATAATAATAAATCACAGCAGTTGTCGTGCAGGTTGTCTGAAAGAAGAGCAGTTTAGGCCCATTTGATAGCTCTGCATTTTTTAAGTATTTTGAGAATACTATAGTTTCTTTAAATACTATGGTTTTAATTACTTTAAGCGTTTGGTCTAAGAAACTATGGTATTTATACCACAGTATTTCTCAAAATGCAGTATTTTCTCTGTCAAATAAAAAGAACGTTGAACCTCTTTTTTCAAAACAGAGCAGGGGAAGAAAACGAGCCTGTTGCTTCGTCCTCGACTCCTCATTCACTCCCAAGCCGCCGACGCTCTCTCGTTGCTGAAAATCATCTCCGTCGGTTACCATGGACAACAAAGAGACGCCCATGAAAAAAACAACGACTATGCTCGGCTATTATCTGCTGCCTTCTCTTCTTAAGGAGGCCCGTGGCATGAAGCCAGCAGACCTTGCTTGCAGAGGAAGACTCCTGTCGCCTGATCAAGATTGCAATCACCGCCGCTCTTACTTCTCTTTGTGCGACTGCTACAGTGCCGGCCAGCCGACAGCAAGTCGAGTCACCTTGCTGTAACTGAGAGCAAGGAGTTGGTGACTAGTGTAGTGTACGGTGTTCCTCATTTTTGTAAGCTGCAGGCCTAATTTTGGGCGTCGTCGTTGATAGTTTGACAGTGGACTTTGTGCATGTGGGTGGCCTTTTTGCATGGCCGTTGGGTCTGCAACTGCTGGGAGCTAAGGAGAAAACGCTAGCTAGCTATTACATACGTTGGTATATACCAACGTATTTCCAATACAAGGAGTACAACACTAGCCAAACAACTCAAAGTATTTCCAATACTTCAAAATACTGTAGTATATCAAAACTGTGGTATCTTCTACCTACATACTCCCTTCGTCTCAAAATAAATGACTCGACTTTGTACTAACTTTATACTTTTGGGACGGAGGAAGTACTAAACTCTGATCCTCTATTTGAAAGTTTAAAGTCGTGCTTTTGTCTCAAATATTTTTTGATTTGTTGCAGCTAGGGAAATCAAGAAGAGCAGTTCAGTCTGACCGTGCATTTTGTCCAAATACAAGAAGAGCAGTTCAGGCTTTTGTCTGAAAGAAGAGCTGCTCAAGGTGAAGGCGGCGAGCAGGGTTGTCAAGATGCCAAGGAATGGTGATGTGTCGTACACATATGCTAAAATCAGTCTACAGGGTTGTTTAGTTCTAGCAATACTAGCAAAAAAGTCCGTGCGTTGTATTGGGAGAAATAAAAAAACAAAAAACAAAAGACGTGAAATGTAAAAAAAACATGACGTGGCCTCCTGCGCACCTGGGTCGGCCCATCTTGCCCTCCTCTTCAGCAAGGTTCCCTGGGAGCATCTAGTTAACGACCGCTCCTTCGGGAGCCTCGCAACGATCAGCGCCACTTGGCGCGCTCTCAGCCATTCGCCACGTGTCGCGCTCTGGACGTTCCCTTCGGATTTTATTATTTTTATTTTTCCACACGCGTTTTCGGCTTTTTAAACGATTTTTTTTGGTTCTTTTCGACGCTTTGGTTTTTTCCCGATCTTTCTTAGCTTTTCGATTCAAAAAGAATTTTTGATTTTTTTTCATGAAAAAACACGTTTTCTTTTTTTTCTTTCGTGAAAGTCACGGGTTTTTTTTCCGCGAAAGGCACGGTTGTACTTTAGCGAGAGTCACGGCCGTGCCTCTCGGAAACGAAAAAAACGCATTTTCTGTTTTTTTTTCTTTCGCGAGAATTACGGTTTTGCTTTCGCGAGAGACACGGTTGTGCTTTCGCGAGAGTCACGGTCGTGCCTCTCGGAAAGGGAAAAACAAAACGCGTTTTCTGTTTTTTTTCGTTCGTGAGAGTCACGGGTTTGCTTCCGCGAGAGGCACGGTTGTGCTTACGCGAAAGCCACGGCCATGCCTCTCGGAAAGGAAAAAAAAAACGCGTTTTCTGTTTTTTTTCGTTCGTGAGAGTCACGGGTTTGCTTCCGCGAGAGGCACGGTTGTGCTTACGCGAAAGCCACGGCCATGCCTCTCGGAAAGGAAAAAAAAAACGCGTTTTCTGTTTTTTTTCGTTCGTGAGAGTCACGGGTTTGCTTCCGCGAGAGGCACGGTTGTGCTTACGCGAAAGCCACGGCCATGCCTCTCGGAAAGGAAAAAAAAAACGCGTTTTCTGTTTTTTTTCGTTCGTGAGAGTCACGGGTTTGCTTCCGCGAGAGGCACGGTTGTGCTTACGCGAAAGCCACGGCCATGCCTCTCGGAAAGGAAAAAAAAAACGCGTTTTCTGTTTTTTTTCGTTCGTGAGAGTCACGGGTTTGCTTCCGCGAGAGGCACGGTTGTGCTTACGCGAAAGCCACGGCCATGCCTCTCGGAAAGGAAAAAAAAAACGCGTTTTCTGTTTTTTTTCGTTCGTGAGAGTCACGGGTTTGCTTCCGCGAGAGGCACGGTTGTGCTTACGCGAAAGCCACGGCCATGCCTCTCGGAAAGGAAAAAAAAAACGCGTTTTCTGTTTTTTTTCGTTCGTGAGAGTCACGGGTTTGCTTCCGCGAGAGGCACGGTTGTGCTTACGCGAAAGCCACGGCCATGCCTCTCGGAAAGGAAAAAAAAAACGCGTTTTCTGTTTTTTTTCGTTCGTGAGAGTCACGGGTTTGCTTCCGCGAGAGGCACGGTTGTGCTTACGCGAAAGCCACGGCCATGCCTCTCGGAAAGGAAAAAAAAAACGCGTTTTCTGTTTTTTTTCGTTCGTGAGAGTCACGGGTTTGCTTCCGCGAGAGGCACGGTTGTGCTTACGCGAAAGCCACGGCCATGCCTCTCGGAAAGGAAAAAAAAAACGCGTTTTCTGTTTTTTTTCGTTCGTGAGAGTCACGGGTTTGCTTCCGCGAGAGGCACGGTTGTGCTTACGCGAAAGCCACGGCCATGCCTCTCGGAAAGGAAAAAAAAAACGCGTTTTCTGTTTTTTTTCGTTCGTGAGAGTCACGGGTTTGCTTCCGCGAGAGGCACGGTTGTGCTTACGCGAAAGCCACGGCCATGCCTCTCGGAAAGGAAAAAAAAAACGCGTTTTCTGTTTTTTTTCGTTCGTGAGAGTCACGGGTTTGCTTCCGCGAGAGGCACGGTTGTGCTTACGCGAAAGCCACGGCCATGCCTCTCGGAAAGGAAAAAAAAAACGCGTTTTCTGTTTTTTTTCGTTCGTGAGAGTCACGGGTTTGCTTCCGCGAGAGGCACGGTTGTGCTTACGCGAAAGCCACGGCCATGCCTCTCGGAAAGGAAAAAAAAAACGCGTTTTCTGTTTTTTTTCGTTCGTGAGAGTCACGGGTTTGCTTCCGCGAGAGGCACGGTTGTGCTTACGCGAAAGCCACGGCCATGCCTCTCGGAAAGGAAAAAAAAAACGCGTTTTCTGTTTTTTTTCGTTCGTGAGAGTCACGGTTTTGCTTCCGCGAGAGGCACGGTTGTGCTTACGCGAAAGCCACGGCCATGCCTCTCGGAAAGGAAAAAAAATACGCGTTTTCTGTTTTTTTTCTTTCGCGAGAGTCATGGTTTTGCTTTCGTGAGAGGCACGGTTGTGCTTTCGCGAGAGTCACGGTCGTGCCTCTCGGAAACGAAAAAAACGCGTTTTCTATTTTTTCCTTACATGAGAGTCACGGTTTTGCTTTCACGAGAGGCACGGTTGTGATTTTGCGAGAGGTACGGGCGTGCCTCTTTAGGAAAGGGAAAAAAAGCCGTGCTTCTGATTCGGTTTTTTCGCCCGGTTTTTTTTCATAAAAAAGAGTTTATCAAAACCTATCAACATGGGATCTAGTTTTGAATATCTCGACGCGAGGAATCCAATAATGAAAACGGTTCAAGATTTGGACGCACAGTTTAAGAGATAAAACATTTTAAATAAACGGATCTACGAAAAAAAGGAAAAACTCCTCGATTGCGACAAGTGGCACGCTACATGTGCGTCACTTGACGCGGCTTGAGAAAGTGGAGTGTTCTTTGCAACGAGTACTCCTTAATTAATGATTTCGATGGTTAAGCGTCTTGGCGCCCACGCTCGTGGGCTGGCCCAAGAATAAGACCAGCGACCAGCTGGTTTCCCTGTTCACTCGATCGCGCTAACAGGTCAATTATTGACTTTCTTTTAGAAAAGAAAAGGAAACAAAATAGGAAAAAAATAAAAAAATCCGGGAATTCAAAAATATCCACAGATTTGAAAGAGAAAGTCACAAACTTTGAAGTAGTTCACAAAAGTTAATCGATTAAGAAAAAGTTAATAGAATTTGAAAAGACCATAAAATTTGAAAAAACTTCGTCGAAGTTGAAAAAATAACCATCAAATTTCAAAGTCGTTCATTCTTTTTAAAAAAAATCACTAGAATTGAAAAAAAGTTCATTAATTATGAAAATAGGTTCATCCAATTTGAAAAAAAATCATCGAAGTTTGAAATTTTTATGCATTTAGGAAAAGAAAAGAGGAACAGGAAAGCAAAAAACAAAAAAAAATGTAGAAAACATAGGAGGGGCATTTCCTGTACGTAGAAAACGAAGAAAGGTATGTATCGGGCCTAGTGGTTATTGCAGTTCCCTCGCAACGAGGAGGTCCCGACTTCGAACCCTGTCGCTTGCACTCACGCATCCTTTTAGAAGTTTAAACCGGAAAAAAACGTAAATAGACCCATCCAAAAGTTGGGGTGTGTGTGCCGATTTGCAGAATGACCTGCAACCGGCCGTTTGATTTAACCATTTTATAAATGTTAAATAAATCTGAATCTTTTTTATGTCTTTTTAGAAGTTTAAACAGGAAAAAAAAACATAAATAGGCCCACCCAAAAGTTGGGGTGTGTGTGCCGATTTGCAAAAGCATCTTTTTAGAAGTTTAAACCGGAAAAAAACGTAAATAGACCCATCCAAAAGTTGGGGTGTGTGTGCCGATTTGCAGGATGACCTGCAACCGGCCGTTTGATTTAACCATTTTATAAATGTTAAATAAATCTGAATCTTATTTATGTCTTTTTAGAAGTTTAAACAGGAAAAAAAACATAAATAGGCCCACCCAAAAGTTGGGGTGTGTGTGCCGATTTGCAGGATGACCTGCAACCGGCCGTTTGATTTAACCATTTTATAAATGTTAAATAAATCTGAATCTTATTTATGTCTTTTTAGAAGTTTAAACAGGAAAAAAAACATAAATAGGCCCACCCAAAAGTTGGGGTGTGTGTGCCGATTTGCAGGATGACCTGCAACCGGCCGTTTGATTTAACCATTTTATAAATGTTAAATAAATCTGAATCTTATTTATGTCTTTTTAGAAGTTTAAACAGGAAAAAAAACATAAATAGGCCCACCCAAAAGTTGGGGTGTGTGTGCCGATTTGCAGGATGACCTGCAACCGGCCGTTTGATTTAACCATTTTATAAATGTTAAATAAATCTGAATCTTATTTATGTCTTTTTAGAAGTTTAAACAGGAAAAAAAACATAAATAGGCCCACCCAAAAGTTGGGGTGTGTGTGCCGATTTGCAGGATGACCTGCAACCGGCCGTTTGATTTAACCATTTTATAAATGTTAAATAAATCTGAATCTTATTTATGTCTTTTTAGAAGTTTAAACAGGAAAAAAAACATAAATAGGCCCACCCAAAAGTTGGGGTGTGTGTGCCGATTTGCAGGATGACCTGCAACCGGCCGTTTGATTTAACCATTTTATAAATGTTAAATAAATCTGAATCTTATTTATGTCTTTTTAGAAGTTTAAACAGGAAAAAAAACATAAATAGGCCCACCCAAAAGTTGGGGTGTGTGTGCCGATTTGCAGGATGACCTGCAACCGGCCGTTTGATTTAACCATTTTATAAATGTTAAATAAATCTGAATCTTATTTATGTCTTTTTAGAAGTTTAAACAGGAAAAAAAACATAAATAGGCCCACCCAAAAGTTGGGGTGTGTGTGCCGATTTGCAGGATGACCTGCAACCGGCCGTTTGATTTAACCATTTTATAAATGTTAAATAAATCTGAATCTTATTTATGTCTTTTTAGAAGTTTAAACAGGAAAAAAAACATAAATAGGCCCACCCAAAAGTTGGGGTGTGTGTGCCGATTTGCAGGATGACCTGCAACCGGCCGTTTGATTTAACCATTTTATAAATGTTAAATAAATCTGAATCTTATTTATGTCTTTTTAGAAGTTTAAACAGGAAAAAAAACATAAATAGGCCCACCCAAAAGTTGGGGTGTGTGTGCCGATTTGCAGGATGACCTGCAACCGGCCGTTTGATTTAACCATTTTATAAATGTTAAATAAATCTGAATCTTATTTATGTCTTTTTAGAAGTTTAAACAGGAAAAAAAACATAAATAGGCCCACCCAAAAGTTGGGGTGTGTGTGCCGATTTGCAGGATGACCTGCAACCGGCCGTTTGATTTAACCATTTTATAAATGTTAAATAAATCTGAATCTTATTTATGTCTTTTTAGAAGTTTAAACAGGAAAAAAAACATAAATAGGCCCACCCAAAAGTTGGGGTGTGTGTGCCGATTTGCAGGATGACCTGCAACCGGCCGTTTGATTTAACCATTTTATAAATGTTAAATAAATCTGAATCTTATTTATGTCTTTTTAGAAGTTTAAACAGGAAAAAAAACATAAATAGGCCCACCCAAAAGTTGGGGTGTGTGTGCCGATTTGCAGGATGACCTGCAACCGGCCGTTTGATTTAACCATTTTATAAATGTTAAATAAATCTGAATCTTTTTTATGTCTTTTTAGAAGTTTAAACAGGAAAAAAAACATAAATAGGCCCACTCAAAAGTTGGGGTGTGTGTGCCGGTTTGCAAAATGACCTACAACCGGCGTTTAAGGCGCCATATAGGATTTGCTTATCTGGCTTGTAAAGGTAGGAAAAATTTCTGATGTACCGAGCCATCTGCTATCAGCGCACCCGTTTGATTTAACCATTTTATAAATGTCAAATAAATCTGAATCTTTTTTATGCCTTTTTAGAAGTTTAAACAGGAAAAAAGATGTAAATAGGCCCACCCAAAAGTTGGGGTGTGTGTTCCGGTTTGCAGAATGACCTGCAACCGGCGTTTAAGGCGCCATATAGGATTTGCTCATCTGGCTCGCGAAGGTAGGGAAAATTTCTGGTGTACCGGGCCATCTGGTGCTACCAACGCACCCGTTTAATTTAATCATTTTATAAATGTCAAATAAATCTGAATTTTTTTATGCCGTAATAGTAACAAGAATACATGTTATTATAGTTTTTCCAAATCCATCGTCAAAACATAATATGAGAAACAAAAATAACATTTTTTTATGATAAGAAAATGGGACGGTTGACTGCGCCGCCTCAACGCGGACACGGGGACCAAGAAGGCTACTCCGGCCATTACAACACCTTTCCGACTGCCCCGACTATTTAAAGCAGCTAGGGCTCGCCGTCAAACCCAATCTCCTCTCCTCCACACACCGCCACCTATCCTTCTCCCCACTCCTCTTCTCTCATCTGCATGTTGCATTGATGGGCAAGTACGACAGTTGGTAATCGGCGTCGGTGGGTGGATCTACGGGGAGCTCTTGATTGTGGCGCCATCGCCCATGGTTTCCGGCCCGTCGACATCCACCACTTTGATGGTCAAGGAGGAGGTGGTGCTCTTTGACGATGACAAGAGCAGTAGCAGTTGCCCCTCCTCGGCTACGCACACAGACGACGAATTCGCGATGCAAAATAGAGTTGTTGTTTGTATTGTCGCTCTGCGACCGCGATCCGGTGTTGCACTAGCCACCGCACAACCGCGACATCAAAATTGGATGCAGCGTTAAGGAGGAGCCACCGCATACGTAACCGCGGTGTCCAAATCAGACCCGCGTCAAGGAGGAGCCAGCCTTTCGCCTCACAGCTAGGCCGGCCACTTCATCCAGCTGGCGTCCCCACACGTCATTTCTAGCACGAGAAGGAGGTGGCGCCATCACCGCCCTAACAACTGTCTGGAAGCCAGGCCGCCCGGTGAAGGAGGAGGAGGTGCCCGACCCGACGATCGCCAACGTGCACATCCACCTCCTCTACTACCTTGGATGTGGCGACAACGCTTCCTCCTTGCACACTATGATAGTAGCTGGAGGCGGCATTTGAGCAGGCATGCCGAGAGCGGCATTTGCTGCGTCCAACATGACGCCGGACTAAGTCCGCGATGGCCGGGACCTCATGTTGCCCTGGGCTGAGGATCGGCCCAGGACCACCGCGCAGACGTTCGCTCACTGTCGGCGCCGGACGAGTGATCAACTCCTCAAAGTGGGGATGAAGGAGTCCAAGCGCGTCCCGTGCCCTCGCCGACAATGGCAATGTCAAGAGCGTGTCCACGGGTCAACTGTCACCGCCAGAAGGACGCTGCCCAGCGGGGCAGATGAAGGCAACCGAACAACTACATCCGAAGACTTTCCGTTGTTGGAAGGACAACGATGTTGACGGAAGGGACGATGGCGAAGGTACCAACGGTTTAGGAGGCCATGCCTAAAAGGTCACCGGTCATACTTCACTTAGTTTAGTTTAGGTTTATTTTAATTTTATTAGGTTTAGTTTACATATCAAAACTTGCTTCTTTTGATTGTAAATATATCAAAACTTTAAAAAACATTGTTCAGTTTACATGAATTTCGTCTGTCTTAAATTACTCATTTGAACTAGTGTGAATATTCAATATCTGTGGTTGGATGGTCAGGTCTCGCTGTCAACCGCGTTGGGGTTATTTTTATCATGGTTGGATGATCGGCTCTCACACTGTTTTAAAGTTATTTTTACTTGATCATGGTTGGATGGTCGGTTCTCTGTCAACCGGATTAGAATTGTCGCCCCTACCCTTACTCCACGACATCACTAAATCCGCGGTACAGCTGCATTTACTCCACGATGATTGATGGCGCACTACACTACAAAGATCCGCGGTCCGCGTCGCCTGTCCCGTGACCGCTTGCTTGCAGCTGCACAACTTGCTCCCCTCAGTCCTCGCTCTGGGCTAGCTGTTTCCCCATGGACGGCGACGACTGCGACGCCGGCGGCGAGTGGATCTGGGTGCGTCGACCGCAGGAAGCGGAAGCTGCGGCTGCGGCGGCGGGGTGGCCGGCGGAGGAGGCGCGGCCTCTGAAGGTGGTGTTTGGGTCCCCAGCCAGGTACTTCACCGACGCGGCGCCGATCGGGAACGGCCGTCTCGGCGCCTTGGTCTGGGGCGGCGTCACCTCCGAGAAGCTCCAGCTCAACCGTAATTAAACAGACCCCCTTCCCCTCTTCTGAAGGCTTAATTACTCTGCTATAATATCCCCAAATTTAGTGAAAATCTTGTCTTGGGGGTTTTTTGGTCGGGAAGCGCTCTCGTTCCAGCTCGGGAATCAAATTCACCCAGAAACACCACAGCAATAACAATGCTCTTAACAGATGATGATCTAGAACCTCGATTTTAAAACTATGACATCTTGAATAGCAACAAAACAAGACAAGATATATAGCACTTTTACTGAAAGTAGTATGATTTGAAGTCTGGAGTGCACTGTCGGAATGTGTGCATGGTGTTGCAGATCCTTCATGCCAGGATTCTTCTTTACACTTTTTAAATGAAAATGATAGTGATCATATTTATTGATCTTGCATGTGTTCTCCGAAAGTACAATCATACCACTTTTCTGAACAGATGACGTGAAAATTAGGAAGCTTCTTTTTCATTATTCTGTTACTGTTTCCCTATAAGTGAATGATATCAGTCTTTTTTGTCTCCTTTCCCCACTCATGTATACCTTTCACTGTTTCACATACACCTTCACTCATATTAGCTTTCTTTAATATTACCTATCTGTTTATTTTTGTAGAGTTTATTGCTTCATATCAAAACTGTTGATGCAGATGATACATTATGGACGGGCGGACCTGGTAATTATACAAACCCCAAAGCACCTACTGTTCTTTCTGAAGTAAGGAGCCTTGTTGATAAGGGACTGTATCCTGAAGCTACAGCTGTTGCTTATGGCCTGTCTGGTGATGAGACGCAGGTACACATTTTGCTTTAGGTTGATGGAAGAGTTGTGCTGCTATATCGACGTTTAAACATTGCTTATGTTTTAAATGTAGAGTTACCAGCCTCTCGGTGATATTGATCTTGCCTTTGGTGAGCATATCAAGTATACAAATTATAAAAGATACCTTGATTTGGAATCTGCAACAGTCAATGTCACATACAGTGTTGGGGAAGTAGTGTACTCAAGGGAACACTTCTCCTCAAATCCACATCAAGTAATTGCGACTAAAATCTCTGCAAACAAACCAGGAGCTGTCTCCTGTACAGTATCTTTAGCAACACCACTAGATCACCGGATTCGTGTAACAGATGCAAATGAAATAATCGTGGAGGGTAGCTGCCCAGGAGAAAGGCCTGCGGGAGATGACAATGCATCTGATCATCCTCCGGGAATGAAATTTTGTGCTATTCTCTACCTGCTGACGAGTGGTGCCAATGGCCAAGTGCAAGTATTAAATGATAAGATGCTGAAACTTGATGGTGCCGACTCAGCGGTTTTGCTCCTTGCAGCTGCAACCTCATTTGAAGGGCCATTTGTCAAGCTTTCTGAATCGACACTTGATCCAGTGACATCAGCATTCACAACATTAAATATGGCCAGGAGCATGTCATATGCACAGCTAAAAGCTTATCACATGGATGATTACCAGAGTCTTTTCCAGCGTGTGTCCTTGCAACTTTCACGAGGCTCTAATGATGTACTTGGAGGTAGCACTTTGGCTCACTTACCTGAGAATATCTCTCAGGATACTGCAGTATCTGATTGCACTGTGCAGATGGTTGACAGTTCAAGGTTAAACGAGCTTAATAATTCAGAGAAGCCTACCGTAGACAGAATTATAAGTTTTAGACATGATGAAGATCCTTCTCTGGTAGAACTTCTGTTTCAGTTTGGGCGCTATCTACTCATTTCTTGTTCGAGGCCTGGAACTCAGGTTTCCAATCTGCAAGGAATATGGAACAACGAGACTAAGGCACCATGGGGGTATGTTTTTACAACATATCTTGTCTTGTTTTGTTGTTTATGTCAGCTATATATCTTGGGGTGTTATTTTTTAGACTATTGAATAAGAAAACGGCTGCAACTGTTCGTCTGGGTCACACTTTGTAGAGCTTGTGTATTCAGAGAACACGTCATTTAAATATCATCCTAATGGGGTCACAAAGGACCAACTCTGTGAAATTGATTGTCCTTGCATGCAGTCTGGTGTTACATGACCATTTTTGCTATGGCAAGCAATAAATTTTAGAAGTTGAAAAGTCTCATAACAATCCTTAGCTGTTCTGCATCAAAATGAGGAAAATATAAGTGGAAAACATGACAAGTGGCCCTTTCTCTTAATATGTTTTAAAACTATCATGTAGAAGTTAATCTAATTTGCACATTTCACAAGTTAAGAGTTAAGACTAGTCTTTTCTTTTGAACTGAAGAGACTGGCCTTTGGCTTCAGTTTTAAGGTTTAAAGCTGTATTCATTTTTCTGTAGATTAATTAAGGATTCTCGTGTACACACATTGTGATCCTATTACTTGCAAAAGTAACACACATTTGGCCTTTTCGATGCTAAGACACCGAAGTAATTGAGGCCAACATTTTGTGTATCCAGTTGATGTTAATACATACAGGCATGCTCACTCCCTTAAACACATTGGATAATCAGTTACCAAATAAGCATATTGATTAACGCTCATATTCCCATTATTTTTATGTTATATTAGGCACATGGATTGACACAGCATGACAAAACACTGAATACATATGAAGAAAGCCACAAAAAATTTAAATTCCCCGCATTAGTTTCTTAAATATAGGTTTTGGGATTCTTTATATAAAGAATGTAACTTTGATTTTTTTATGATGTAAAAAAATGTAACTTGAATTTTCGGGAAGATGATAATTTAGTATATTTTTCCTTAATTTCTGGTGCATTCTGAACAATTGATCTACTAAAGGGGTTATCCATCTTTTATTCAAGTAAATTTTGTTGTGGGTAATATTGATTCTCTTGCCATTTGTAGCAACTTAATGCTGAATTTACTGCAGCAAATACCTTAGTGTTTGTAATGTAAGTTATTTGAGAGTATATTGATGATAGTCCTATTTACACTATTTTCTGGCAGTCCAAGTTTGATAACAATATGTCATTCCTTTCACTTTCCAGTACAGCTCCCCATCCAAATATAAATCTACAAATGAATTACTGGCCATCACTTCCTTGCAACCTTAGTGAATGCCAAGACCCACTATTCGACTTCATTGGATCCCTTTCGGTCAATGGGGCTAAGACGGCAAAAGTAAGTCTACTTTCATAAAAGAGAGTCTCTGGAAACAGTGTGTTCTCTACCCTGTATACTCATGAGTGTTCCAACATAGTTTTCTACTTTGTAGTGAATTGAACTTTTATGAATACTATTTCTTGTGGCCATGGCCTATAGCCTTGGATCCTACTCCTAGCAGCATCACTGAGGTCTGACAACAAAGAAGTAGCAGTGATGCTACTAGAAGCCTGGGACCTGCCAGTTTGCACAAGGGGCAATAGTTAGCTGTGCAGTTTCTTCTTTCTATACGATTTTGATTGCATATGTACATGTCTATAATGCCTACCCCAACTTGTTTGGGACTAAAGGCTTAGAAAAGAAAAGAGAGATGTACATGTCTATAATCTGTCCCTTTGACCCAATAGCAATACAAAGGTCGTTCTGTTGACAGTCACTACTACACGAGGATTGAAAAAGACCAATCTAACAAGGCAATTAGTTATTCAAATATCTGATTTCCACATGATACTGCATGCTACAGTACCACGACAACACTTGCTCCACGACATTATAAGTATATCTAGGTGATAGGGCTTTTCCTCAGTTCATTCTTAGTGTCACTGAGTATCGACTATTGAGTTTTTACTGTTAACGTGACAACGTAAATGTGAATACAAAATTTGAAGTTTGAGAGGCACTTGCCCTTGATCACTCAAGGATAAAGAATTGCAACTTTGTGCATCTTCTTGATGAATCATTTGGACAACTCTATTTAATGGTTTGTGTGTATTAGAATCTAGATGAATTCTACTTCGTGTTTAAACATATTACTAGATTTTATTTTATTCAGTTTACATGTTCCAAATGGATTTATAGCATAGTTTGGAACCTTGTATTTCATGGGAACTTTTTGAGGTAATGATATGTTTTCTTGACAGGTGAATTACGGAGCTAATGGCTGGGTTAGTCACCAAGTCACAGACTTGTGGGCAAAAACATCACCGGATGCTGGTGATCCTTCATGGGCTCTATGGCCAATGGGTGGGCCATGGCTTGCTACACACCTGTGGGAACACTACAGTTTTACAATGGACAGAGTGAGTGATGACATGGGCATGAAATGCAATGCCATGCAGTACTTGTATGCGTTCCTTTCTTGTATCACCTTTAAGCACAGATTGTGATCATACGTCATAGGCAGATATGCGAATTACTGTCGCCGCTTGCTTATATTGGAGCCTAATCTCCCTTTATGTTTATGTGATTACACTATCTTATTTGAAGAATTGGTGGTAAAAGGTAGGCCTAAACCAAATATGAGGGATAAGGCAAGCACTAATAAATTTGGATTAGACAAACTGGTTAACTGTACTAAAAGATAACGATGTTTAGCAGCAATGACTGGCCAATAGTGTTTAACTATCCTGTTGAATCGATTGTTGGTTCATCTACCTTTTTCATGTGTTCTGATTGATGGATAATGTCTTGGAGGATGTTGTGAATATATGGTGAATTCCATACTGATAGCTTTGCCGCAAAGTGCAAGCTCATCTTCTGGAGATTGGAGAGACATAAATGTGATATAGACAAGATCAAGTTACCTCAGATGTGATATTCTGTTCTTTTTTTGCAGGAATTTTTGGAGAGAACAGCGTATCCACTTTTGGAAGGATCTGCCTCCTTTCTGTTGTCCTGGTTGATTGAAGGCCAAGAAGGCTATCTGGAGACCAATCCTTCTACTTCCCCAGAGCATTATTTTATTGCTGCCGATGGCAAGAAAGCATCTGTGAGCTATTCAACAACCATGGACATGTCAATTATTAGAGAAGTATTCTCAGCTGTTCTTCTGTCTGCTGATGTAAGTCTTCATTTTTATTTACTGTTGTTGAAAGAGACAGGCTTCATTGAATATGCAGATACTTTGGTGATACTATGAATGAATCATGCAGATTTAAAACGTTATACTAGAGTTATAGTTAAGTCTTATCATTCTGGCATGTATTTATTTGAATGTTTATGTGATGAAATATTCATACGTGTCTTATCAGATTTTAGGAAAATCCAGCACTGATGTGGTTCAGAGGATAAAAGCGGCACTTCCAAGGCTCCCACCGATAAAAATTGGTAGAGATGGTACAATCATGGAATGGGTCTGTATAAACCTTTTATTTTTTTTATCTCTCAAAATGATTTGCATTGGTCTGTTCAGTTTCATAATACTTGTTTTTTATGCGCAGGCACAAGATTTTAAGGATCCCGAGCCTCAGCACAGGCATGTATCTCATCTGTTTGGTCTTTATCCTGGACATACCATGACACTTGAGCAAACACCTGACCTCTGCAAAGCTGTTGCCAATACTCTTTATAAAAGAGGTAACTTTTTGGCATATCAAAAGGGCAGTATTAGAATTTGATCCTTATTTGAAGTTATCAATCTTTAGTTTGGGTTTGTTTCAAAAGAAGTTGTGAACTCAGAGAACTTATAGTTAGATGATGACCTCCCGAGATTCCTTCCCATGATGGTTACTTGATCTTGCATGAGCTCCTTTTTGCTGGTCTCAGTCTTTTTTAGATTTTGAGGGTTAACTATTGAAGATAAGAGGAATGGACATATAGAACAAAAGAAAAAAGAAAAAGGAGGAATGCCATTCAGTGACATACTGTAACTGCATTCATCAAAAGCAGTATATGTATAAACACAATTGTTTCAGTAGAGCAAAAATACAAACAACCCACAGCAACTTAAAAACTTCTTAAAACAGATGTTAGCTATACACTTATGCACACGAGCATCAGCTTGGGTGCTCAACAATTTTATTTTTTAAAATTTTATTTTTGGAACGGGGGTGCTCAACAATTTCTTTGTAGAAGGATAGCAAGGTTTAATGGGACTGGATCGACCACTGCTGTTCTCATGTAAAATTGAAATAAGCAGTAACCATGTTCCAAGAGGATAATTCAGTGTTGTCTGTGCCAGAATTTTTTAAACTTCTTACAAAGGTTGCTGATCTTATTTCCCCATGGTCATTTTCTTTCAAATGGCAAACAGTCTAGTGGTATTATTAAGTTGATTTTTTTCTTATGCGGTTTGCTTGCATGACCAGCTGTTATATTCATTTTTCCCACCTTTCAGTTTGATCTGAAAAATACTGTTATTTCAACAACTGCATGGCACTGTTAAGAATGTCAAATTTATTGTGTCTAAGGTCAAGGGCTAGCTGTTAGCCATCACTTTCTCTGTCTTTGCTGCTTAGCACTGAATTCTCTCTATTGTGTAGGTGATAAAGGCCCTGGATGGTCTACTTCATGGAAGATGGCCCTGTGGGCTCATCTTCACAACAGTAAGCATGCATACAAAATGATTCTGCAGCTAATCACTTTGATAGATCCAAAGCACGAGCATGAAAAGGAAGGAGGTCTATACAGCAATTTGTTCGCAGCGCATCCACCATTCCAGATTGATGCAAATTTTGGGTAAACCAGATCACCTTCAACCTAATCAACCATGATCCAATATGTTACCATAGTATGATTACCTTGAATTGTGACACATGAAGTTCCAGCTCTATTTGACAAAACCATTCAATTCACCACAGCCAGCTCTGTTTACCATAGTATGATTACCTCGTGGTGACTCTAAGCTGTAAATTGTTAACCACTTAAAAGAGGTCTAATAATAGTGACTGCTACTTAACTGCGACGATCGATTCACAAACATCACAATGATTGTCTTCTCTTGCAGATTCCCAGCTGCATTGTGCGAAATGCTTGTGCAGAGCACCGGGAGTGATCTGTACCTGCTCCCTGCTCTGCCCCGCGACAAGTGGCCCCATGGCAGCGTTAAAGGTTTGAGGGCCCGAGGCGGGTTGACGGTTAACATCTGCTGGAAAGAAGGTACCCTCCATGAAGCTCTTGTATGGTCTGGCAGCAGTGGGAACTCGCTTGCGAGGATCCACTACGGTGATCGCTCTGCCGTGATCAGTGCCTCCCCAGGCCAAGTTTACAGGTTCAACTCGGAGTTGAAGTGCTTGAAGACTTGGCTACTGTGAGAATGTACGTGTGCTGGTTCTGCGAAATCTGAAGGCATTATCTGTTGCAACAAAATTTACTGAATTCTCGGTGAGAACAATAATGGAACTATATCCTAAGGCACAGCCTGCTGTGACAAAATTTACTGAATTCTCGGTGAGAACAATAATGGTGCTATCCTAAGGCACAATCTGGTGTGACAAAATTTACCGAATTCTCAGTGAGAACAATAATGGTACTGAATTCTCAGTGTGAACAATAATGGAGCGATCTCGTTGAACCTTTGCGCCGATTAAACTTCTTTATTATTCCGCTGAAGTTTTCTTGGGTTCTTTTCTTTTAAAATAAATAACGGGTGCATGTTCGTTGCCTGCATGAAGTCCAAAAAGAACCATATGGTGAACTTGCCCGATGTAGTCGCTTTGCACCCCGTGGTTTGAATATACCAACCCAATTATCATTCAAATCTAGCACTCACTCCTCTTCTCTCTATAGTGCCTAGCCTTATTCTTCCTCCAATTGTGCGCTGCCCGTGGAGATTAAAAATTGCAATGAACCAACAGTAAAGGAAAGAGACGGTTACAAACACCCTACTAGAGTTTAAAGACTACAATAGGCGCTCGCCGCTTGATATGAGATTTAGAAATCACTGAAAGAATCGTTGGTTGGAGCGTCACCTAATGCAGAACAGGCTTGCAATTCATCACCACCAGTCTAGAGAGTAGGAGAAACCGAACCATGCAGCATAACAACATGAAAGAAGATGTCGAAACGCCGCACAAGTAGCCAGCCAAATGCTCTCCTTGATAGACACATCAACTACCAAGATCCGAAAAGAGCCAACATATTTGGCGACACAAGTTCTCACAGGCCCTTCGTCGACGCCGGATTAGACATCATTGATGTAGGGAGGGGTCAGAGTGACCTTATTCCAATATGTCATCGGCGCGACCATCGATGCCACCAGGAAAATAAAACCTAAGGAAAAGAAAATCAAAACAAACGAGGCTCCACTCCTCTTGCTACATAGTACGAGGATCTCAGACAGGGGAGAGGAGAGGGATCTATACATGCATGCCTACCAAGCTCATATATAGTGAATTCCGGGTTTTACCCCCTGTTTTGACATTTTTTATACTAATTATCCCATTTAGCGAGATTCCGTCTGTTTTACCCCATCTAGAAAAAGTTTTGCCACAGTTTACCCTGTTTAAAATTTTATGAGCATTTTGACCGGCGGGTCCTAGTTGTCAGGTCCACTTGGCATGCCGCATAGTGGTTTCCTCCTGCCTACTTTTCTCCTTGCCGAACTGGTCCTTGCAGCTTCTCCTGGCCTAACTTGCAGAACTTAAAGGCACTGAAACACACAATCAACTAAGATTAATGCTGCAATATCACACCGTTAGGACATCTCCAACACTGACCTATAAATTTCTCTGGTGTTTGTCCGGTTTTATGTTCGGACGTGGTTCGCAGACATGATACGGGAGAGAGCAATCCAACGCAAATTGCAAAGTATTTGGCTGAGAGGAGAAAAAGTAGGTGAGGACCATGCATGTCGTGGAATATTTGTGGGTTGGAAGGAGAGAGAAGAGAGGGGACCATGCATGTGATTGCTCAATTGCATGTGCAGACTCCGGCAAAGCTCCCCTGTTTTTGTCTCCAAAATACCAAAATTTGACATCCGGACAACTTTCTGGACTGATAGAAGTCCCCATTGAACTGCAAAAGTGAACAAATGTGTCCGGCCGAACATATACCGGTGTTTTACAGGTCTCCCATGAGATGCCCTTAGGTCATCATAATTGCACCTAATTAAATACTCCCTCCGTATACCAATATAAGAGCGTTTAGAATACTAAAATAGTGATCTAAACGCTCTTATATTAATTTACAGAGGGAGTAGGTTGTAATCGTTAAATCTATATAGTTATTGCATCTAGACCAATCATATTAATCAAATCTACATGTCATACCTAATATGTTAGGCATTTATAATTGTACCTAACCAAATCATAATTCATTATATATTCATATCTTCAAAAAAGGGTAATCTTATCCGACAGACAATCATATCGCACACAGGCATATGTCTTGTCCGTGGAGGAGATTTCAGCTCTCTAAATACTCTCTCTCCTCCCGTTCTAGAGTCGGTATATCACTTTGGTGGCTGTGTTGATTTCATGGTTGGTGACATCGTACGAGTATCAGTATCCCCATGGTTCTGTGTACTGACAATGCAAACACCTGGACTTTTGCCAACTTCGCAGTAGCGTTTGGTGCTTATGAAGGCAACCTATCAAGGACTTGAACTAGTTAGACAGGAAGCTAGTCACCATTGGGATTTGTACGACTAAGATGCTACTCGACCAGGCGAGTACCACGCCCACTTCCCAGTAGCGTTTGTTACTTATGAAGGCAACCTATCGAGGACTTGAACTAGTTAGACAGGAAGCTAGTCACCATTGGAATTTGTACTTTTTTTTTTCAAAAGTACGCGAATGCGTACCTTGTTTTATAGAAGACGGAATTGTAATTACAAGACAACTACGACTTGTTACAAATAACAAGCGTAACATAGACTCCACGACAGGGCTGGTCCGAAGACAGCCATCACCAAAACACAACTACAAAGCAAAATGAGCCTAACATCGTCGCGTCTCGACCAGCGCCGGTCACCTCCGTAGACAACAATAACTCCAACTGTACTTCCCTCGTCGACACACCATCCACCCTTGATGTCAAAAGGTAGGTGGCAAGTAGATGGCGGAAATTAGTCGGTACACTAAAGCACCGTCTTGAACTCACCGGCTGCGACGTACATTACTGAAAAAGGGTTTTCTCCCGCTTTGTATTCCAAAGCAATCAACACCGAGTACAGATAACGCTGTGCCGAGCAGCACAACACACCAAGAGAAAAAGAAGAAGAAACAAATGCCAACCACGGCAGCTTGGCAAAGCGCGGATGACCCGCCGCCGCGGCGTCCACCGAAAACAAAACACCACATACCGAGGCTTCGATCCGCCGCGTACCAAGCATCACCTCCAAGAAGGAATCCGACGCCGACGATGCTGCTGCCCGGACGAGTCCTCAGGTTTCCCCGGGCACGCGGAGGGAGGTGGGGGGTGGATACCACCGACACCCTCCAGGGAGGAATGGTGGCACCCGCAGGTGTCACCGCGTTGGGGCCGAAGCCGGCAGGGGTTTCTCCCCCCCTTCCAACC
>NW_024116526.1:0-91250 GCF_003073215.2 Triticum urartu
CAATGGCAATGCTTACAAGATTGAGCTTCCTCGAGACTATGTTGTGAGTGCAACATTCAACATTGTTCATTTGTCTCCATGCTTCAATCAAGAGGGTCAAGAGTCAAGGATGACTCCTTTTGAAGAGAGGGAGGATGATGAGGACATCCCAGGTTCACCTCGTTTATCACCTTCTCCTCATGATAAATCTCAACTATCAAATGAAGCTTCTACAAAGAAGATCTATTTGGGTCCCATGATAAGAGCCGTGCCAAACAAATAGAACAGAGGTGAATGCGCTCCTAGCTGATCATTATTCAAAACTATCTATGAGACCTTTATACTGCCCCAATCTTGTGTGCTAATTTTACTCAGGTACAATGTCGAATAAACAAGTTCATCTCATGAAGAAACCAGTTTTGAAGCTCAACAAGTTTGAAGAGAACAAGTTTCAACTCTGATGTAAACCAAGTTTTAGTGACAAGGGCAACTAGTTACACCCCAAGGAAGAACAACAAGCCATTTCGGTAATCTATTGTTGCATGCACATTTCCAGAATTCGTCCCAGAACTTGTTGCACCATGCCACATAAATATATGAGTATCCAACATGTGTGGGAGTACAAAATGGATAGCATATGAAGTCTACTTTCAGGAAAATCAAACAGTGCATCATTTGAAATCATGAGTCAATGGATATGAGAGTACCAATGCAAGTTGTCGAGAGCATTAATTGTTGCGCGAGACTCCATGTGTTTGTTGCCCTGCCCGGCTGGTTAGCATGCTTTTAGCCCCTCCTTTGAACTGTTTTCACACCTAAACTAAGAGGGTTGTTCCTAATATAAATACCCCTTCCCTCACATCAGCCACAACTCTTTGGCAATTTTATTTCAGCATAGGTTAGCTAAGTGCAACCATAATCTTAATAGTAGTCGTTGAGGCGGCGACCAGTTCGTGCTTCCAACTTTGTGCGTGGATTAAAAACTAAGAGTGGTTGGACGAATTTCGTGCGTGGAGTAAAAACTAAGAGTGGTTGGACGAATATTTATTGTCGTGTTGCATATGCAATAGTTGTTTGTTGCTGTGTTGCATATGCAATAGTTGGCTTCGGTCTTGTCAGGTTACACTAGTTAGGCATTACCTATTCACTGTTGACTGGGATCAAGGGGGAACGACTAGCATAGAAGATGGGCTTGTGGTGAAAAATAGAAAAAATGGTTCTGGACCATTGGATTGCAAATAGACGGTACAGGTTATGATGAAACCACCTGTGCGCACTATTAGCAAAAAGGACCCTCGCCCATGGTTAATTTGCTTCAGATATCCTTAACCTCCAAACCTGATCTCTCACTGCTAGGGATGCAAATGGAGTGGAAACTTTCCGTTTTTCCGGAGGAAAGATGGAAACGGAGAGGAAATGTGAAAAACGAAAACAGAAATTTGCAAAACGGAAGTGAAAATGAAATTTTTATGCGGAAACGGAAACAAAAATGGAACGGTGTTTTACGGTGGAACATGCATGAAAACGGAACTTTCCGTTTCCGTGAATATGAAATTTCTGTTTTTACTATAGACCTATGACTACTTTGTAGTCCAATCACCAAAGAGAACACAGTGACACAATTAGTAGAATTGATCTGAGGCCTAGCTTCTACTACCACACATGTACTTAGCTTGACCCTATACGCAATTGTCCAGTACAACTAAAATACTACGCTAAGTTGCTAACATAATGATATTATTTTGTAGCCATGTTAATAACTCATTAAATTTATTTGTTTTTTGTGTATTTTTCTATAATTCAAGGGGTTTTTTAAGTTTCGATCAATGCCCATTTCTATTTCCGTATCCATTTTGTATTTGCTCCGTGTCTGTTTCCGGTAGTATCTATTTCCGTATTCATTTATGAGGTTTCCCTATTCATTTCCGCTTCTACAAAAAATGTAAAAACAAATATAATAACACTTAGTTCCGTCCGTTTCCGTTCCATTTTCATCCCTACTCACTCCCAAGGAGAGTGGCAGACGGTGGCGGCGGCCCAGATCCGCGTCCTCTCTCGAGCAACTCGACTGCGGCAAGTCGGTGTTGGCATCCTCGCCTCCTCCCCATCTCTGGCTCTAGGAGCAGCTCGCAGGTATACTCCCTTGAGATCCGTACTCCCTTACTCCTACCACTCATGATCCGGATCCAGCAGTAGCTCGCCGGTGGCGGGCTCCTAAACTCCTTCCCCTCTCAAGTTCAACAGCAAGGTACACTGCTCCCACTCCCCTCCCCCAAATCTCTCCTCCAAATTTGTATATGTAATGGCCGCTAGCTACAAATCTCACCATGTTCGTGTTCTATCTAATATGCAACTCTCTAGTGTGCCTGTCAGAATTCCTGCACTAAATTTATTTCACAACCAATAATTAAAAACAGCTAGTTGTGCGTTCTGTACTAATTGCAGGAGATGGCTGGTGTACTAATTAATCTATCTCATTGTGTGCCAGCTAGAGATCCCACAATACAAGATTTTAATTTATGCTGGTTTGCCATGCTTGAGTCTTCAGGTATGCTGGTTTGCCATGCTCTAGGTTAGATCTATCAATTTGGATGAAATTAGAGAAACACTACAATCAACCAGATGACCTTTTTCGTGTTCCATCATATAAGAAGCTGGAGCTCTAGAAGCATGAACCACTATATGAAATTGTAGATAGCATTATTAGTGACTCATTCTAGTTGTTGCAATAAGAAAAAACGCATTTGGTTATTTTCAGTACCTCTGGAGATGCCTCATACCTGTTAGAATATAGATGAAAAGACCGGAGTATCCTTTTTGGGAATAAAAGATCATTCAATGGGTAAGTATCTTCCTGCTGGATCTATGGGGGATTGTTCTTATTCCCCATCATTATGCATGTGATGGCACATACATGAACATAATGTATTTGTAATCTGTTGTGAATCCTACGTGACCATGGTCGAGAGTTGTTTCAGAATTCTTACTGAATTGTAAACCAACTAAATCGTGCTCATTCTACACATAAAAAGGTGTCACCAGGTGCTAATCTCGACGATGAATATGTGAAGACTAATGAGTTGTGATTCTCCTTTTTATTTATTTTGTCCGCTTGTATCTCAAACAAATGATGTGACTAATCTAAAAGATAGTAGAGCTTACAAGCAGTTCATCTCAGCCTTAAAAGAATTTATCATTTATCGAAACAAAACTGCAAATATTTGCACCAAGAATAGTTTTGTCATTCTCAAGTGATATTTCTGATAATAAATGATGTGACTAATCTGGAAGACAGTAGAGCTTACAAGCAGTTCATCTCGGCCTTAAAAGAAATTATCATTTGACCTGCCGGCTGTCTGTTGTGACCTCTCAGTTTCATGATTAACTGGACCAGAGATTTGTTCCTGCGAGTCAAATGCATTGTTGATGCATATTCCGTCGATTAGCTCACAAGTAAATATTTGAAGTATGAATGTATGACACTTACATGATCTTGTGCTCAAACTGACTTGTATTTGCTTCAGTGTGGTCCTTCCCAGCAAGAAGCACTACAACTGGAGGTAGAAGCTAGAGCTCTTTTTTCATGTACGTCAAGAAACCAAAAGTTGATGCAAATTTTGACAGCAATGTGTGTTCAGGAGTGATCACCTTCATACTCGGTCTTGTTGGTCATGGACTAAAAATTATCATGTTATGTTATGTGTAAACTTGATATGTATGTATATCTGTGGTGTGCCTGAGATGCTCCAGTTTGGCATGCACTACGAATTTTGTGCCTAGGATGGTCCACTGACTCAAATATTTGTGCTTGGGGTGACTAGAAATGATCATGTCATGTATAACTTGATATGTATGCCTGGGATGCTCCAGTTTGACAAGTACGAAAAGAAGTTCTGCCTAGGATGTTCAAGTTGCTCCAATACTTGTGCTTGTGATGGTCCATTTTGAAATGTACTCATATTTGTGCTGAGATCGTCCAGTTTGACATTGACATGTACGCGAAATATTTGTGCATGGGATTGTCCAGCTTGACATGTACTGACCAACAGATTTTCTTGCATAATTAGTGATATAATAAAAGCCAGCATTTTCTACTTAAATATACATGCAGTACATCTGTGCAAAGAGGGGCATCAGCTGTGAAGATTTTTTTTTTCAGAGTACGCCAATGGCGTACCATATCTCTACTCCTAATGTCTCAGTTGGTAGTCTCCGTTCCGGATTTATTTTCGTCCCACCTATCATGATTTTTTTGTACCTACTCCCACCTAACGCTGAGACGCGTAGAACCAAAAAAAACTCCTGCCGAGTCCCCCACCCGCCTCCACGCCCTCGCACCATGAGTGAAAAACCATCCACGAAGCGAAACAAATAAAATCTACGAAAATTAACCAGCGAAAAAAAACCTACGAAAATTAACCAGCGAAAAAAAACCGACAAAAATTAATCAGCGAAAAAAAACACAAACGAATCGCACGCAGGTTCGACGGGGCTTCCCTCGATCTGTTTCCCAGGTCAATCCTCAGGACACCCCAGCGGCGACAGCCCTTCGCCATCGCCGAGATCCGAGGGGAGCCGCCGCCACCGAGGTCCGGGAGGAGCCGCCGCTGCACCGTCTTCCTCCTCTGCCGACCTCCGAGGCGCCCTACTCGTGGGCCGCCGCCGCCTCGCGGAACCCGAGGGTAGGGCAGGGCGTGATCGCGTTGCGGTCGAGGTCCAAGATCGCCGCCATCGACCTCTGAGATCGCCATCCCTCTCTATTTCTGGTTCGCTGGCCTCTCTCCCTTTTCCCAATATCTCTCTTTTGTGTGTGTGCATCGCTGCCGGCGTCCACTACCGGCCGCCTCCGCCGTCGATTGGTGCCCCCATGGCGCTACCGACTCCGATGAGATCTCCTATTTCCAACATATGCAGCCGCCTTGCTGTTCTGGCCCCATGTGCGGCCCCGTGGCTAACCCTAGCCACCTCTATCTCCGACGATGACGCCTCCTCTTCCTCTTGCAGTCCCGTCCTCGTCCTTGCTGGTGCTCCACACGTATATCCGATGGTGACGGCGACCGACGGGTTGTGGGCCTACCAGAGGGCACGGCAGGAGACAGCGCAAGGCCGCTCGTAGCAGGGCGCGTGGTCGATGCTCACGACAATGGTGGGCGTGAGCATGGCACAGGCAGCGGCCAGGTGCGTGCGGGTGGTAGCCGGCGAGGACATGTTGATGTTCATCCGGGGCACACGGTGAGTATTCTCTGTTTATGTGAATAGATGCATCAGCCATAAGGCTGCACCATCTCCAAGTATTTCTGGGTCAATCGCAGTGCATGATAGATACCGATCCTCCTCTTTGCAGTTAATTAAATAGATCTGTTAGCTGGTAGCTACGCAAATGATCACAAAGAGAAGACTACCGCTGGTTCGAATGCTCTCTCCTCTTTGTAGTTAATTAAATAGATCTGTTAGCTGCTTAACTGCTACAACTGATTGTATCACCGGACGGTTACTTTGGGTGAATTGGGCAGAACAAATTACGCCATGTATGTTCCATCTCATTTTGTTCAACGCTTGTGCTTTTTGTAATTGGGAGTCTCCAAGTTTTGATTTCATTTATTAGAATGATTGCTACTATCTGTGATGAGGACATCAATACCATTGTTACACCCACAGCCCCTACTGTTACATATACTGGACCAATTACTAGAGCTCGCGCACGCCAATTAAATTACCAGGTACTTTCGTTTCTTAGTAATGATTCTAATGTTCATGAGATTATGATGCTGCCTAAATTGGATACATTTGTTTTGCTTACAAATGAAGGGCCTAGCTTGGAGAAGGATGAACATTGGAGCAAGAACACGCATGGAGTTGATGGCATGCGCAAGGGGATCAAGAACGGAGTTACAAGTGATGATTTCAGGACTTTGAAGCCGCCATAAGGAGTGCATGAAGCCTTGGACGAAATATACAAGATCCACTTCATAATATTCGTCCATAGGCTATTCTAGGTGCTGCGTCACCTTATTAATGGGCCAGGCCCATGTAATTTCGAAATACTTAAGTATAGGCTATTTTTAGAGTCCGTATGTGTGGGGAAACAAGAGTTAGGGTTAGTTTCGGACCCCACCCTCAAGGTCCACGAAATTCCCCCCTCTTCCTCCATATATACAGCCCTTAGGGCGTCGTTTAGACTTTGGGTTTTGTTTAGATTAAAAGTTCTCCATAGCTGCAACTTCGCGTACTTCGTTTGTGTCCAACGACCAGACCAAGACGTCACAGAACCCCACCTTGATCAATAAAGCTTTCATCTTATATTCGCAATATCCCGATTGCAATCTCAGTTTCTTGCTTGTTCTTCGTTTGCTCGCAGGAAACAGACCCTCGTGGTCAGGTTGATCGTGCTCCGGCGTGGTCAATAACCCTCGGAAGTTGGTTTAGCGATTGCTAAGGCGCGACGTCTCGCACGTTCGTAGTCGGATCGTCAAGGTCGACTCCCACAGAAAATGATAGCCACCATCTCATTGAAACATCGGGACACCTTAGCCTCTATCAATCTGCTTGATGAATGGAATGTGAAGATTGTATAAAACAGTAGGATTTTCAGTTTGTATGCTCGTCCAGTAACTGAGTTTTTACAGGTTTCATGATACAATAATTGTGCAAATGTGTTAGACTTTCTAATTACTTTTGCAGTGCCATTTAATTGTTAAACTTTCTAATGGGCATGCTTCTCAGATCCAAGGCATGGAGAACTCCAAGGAGTTTGCTGACAAGTTGTTTGGGATATGTCGAGGCAGAGGAACATTGAGCCGGAGATTACTGATCACATCTTGGACTAAGCTATGTTCAGTTTAAGTCAATCTAACATACTGATGAAAATTTTCCTTTGGGTGTCTCACATTAACAGGTGGAACATGAACATTGATGGGATGCTCACAGAAGATGAAGTCAAGAAGGTGGCTACGCAAATGATCAAAAAGAGAAGACTACCGCTGGTTCGTCTTCCCCCGCCCCTTCAACTATGTTCACGTCTGCACATCAATCTATTGATATTGTTTGGGATTTTTTCCAGGGCCTTTTGATCGACCATGTGATTCAAAAAGCTCTTTAGTGCAGTTTGCAACAACAAAAATCAGAGGATTGGTCGTTTGTAAGGGTGGATATCTCAGAGGCGGCAGCCACCCAGATTGGAATTTAATTTCAATCTATTTCCCTGTCTGAAGTTTCATACTAGATGATATGTTCCTATGATGTGATTTGTTTATGGAGATGGAGAGATGTGTAGGCACTTATTAGTTTAGAATTTTGCGATAAGATGAAACTAACTATTGATCTGATATGCTCTTAGAGTTGCAAGTGGTACTATGTTCCTACCTGCGTCGACCCGAGCAGTTGCGAGAGCGAATGAAGCTGCGGTTGCACGGACAAGCTTGTGGAGGTGTCAGTATGCACGCATGCATCCCTGATTTGGAGCATGCCTCTAGCCTGGTAGGATTCTCGCTCTACACCGACCTCAAGGGCATTCATCTATCTGTGTCGTGCTCGGGACCATGCACTAATGCAGGTGCGGTTCTTCAGCTTTTCTTTGTCTTTTTCTTGGTATGTATATCTCTCAATCTTGTGAGCCGTGATTTTCATGTTGCCATGTATGCCATTGTGTCCTGTATAGTGATTCTTCTTATTATTTTTGAGTGGCATAATTATTCTTATTGAGGCACTACCGCTGCCTAATTTGCTTATAGAAATAACATACTAATTAATACAGGGAGAGAGTATGATTTTTTGACACAATCTGCAGTACCCGTGAGCCTGCCCATAGGTAGATATGGATACATTTTGTAGCTTCCATTCTTGTTTTCTCTCATTGAAATTATGGATTTGGAAACTAATCATGGAGTGTCTAGATTGCCAGCTATATTACCAAGTGCGCTGAAGGAAAAGCTGCTGCCACTATTGATGACCACTCTAGGTGATATAATTCATGTTTGCTTTGTTGTTTCAGTAACTTCCTGTAGCATATTGGTTCCATCTTTTTTTGCATCATGGTACATTATTATCATCTTGATATATATCATTTGGTCAATTGAAGATTTGCGTGCAGGGTAGAATTCTTGGTTGATTTTAGAATTTTGTTGTTGATTAGTTGGCCAACAGACTTTTAGGAAATTCAAGGCGTCATTTAGTGTACTATATGTCATATTTGCCTTATATCTATACTCACAATATTTCCGCATCATCTGAACAAATGATGCTAAATTGATATAATTATTTTGGATCAGTGTCATCTTCTCAATGTTGAACAGCCAAAATATATACATAGTGAGCAGTCCGCCGCACATGCTCATACGTCATATTTATGTACTGTTTAACACGGCAAAAATTGGTCAAACATTTAAACATTTCTACTGTTTAACACAACCAAAGTATATACATAATGATCATGAAGGAAATATGCCCTAGAGGCAATAATAAAGTTATTATTTATTTCCTTATATCATGATAAATGTTTATTATTCATGCTAGAATTGTATTAACCGGAAACATAATACTTGTGTGAATACATAGACAAACAAAGTGTCACTAGTATGCCTCTACTTGACTAGCTCGTTAATCAAAGATGGTTATGTTTCCTAACCATAAACAAAAGAGTTGTTATTTGATTAACGGGATCACATCATTAGGAGAATGATGTGATTTACATGACCCATTCCATTAGCTTAGCACCCGATCGTTTAGTATGTTGCTATTGCTTTCTTCATGACTTATACATGTTCCTATGACTATGAGATTATGCAACTCCCGTTTGCCGGAGGAACACTTCGTGTGCTACCAAACGTCACAACGTAACTGGGTGATTATAAAGGAGCTCTACAGGTGTCTCCAAAGGTACATGTTGGGTTGGCGTATTTCGAGATTAGGATTTGTCACTCCGATTATCGGAGAGGTATCTCTGGGCCCTCTTGGTAATGTACATCACATAAGCCTTGCAAGCATTGCAACTAATGAGTTAGTTGCGAGATGATGTATTACGGAACGAGTAAAGAGACTTGCCGATAACGAGATTGAACTAGGTATTGAGATACCGACGATCGAATCTCGGGCAAGTAACATACCGATGACAAAGGGAACAACATATGTTGTTATGCGGTCTGACCGATAAAGATCTTCGTAGAATATGTAGGAGCCAATATGGGCATCCAGGTCCCGCTATTGGTTAATGACCGGAGACCTGTCTCGGTCATGTCTACATGGTTCTCGAACCCGTAGGGTCCGCATGCTTAAGGTTACGATGACAGTTATATTATGAGTTTATGCATTTTGATGTACCGAAGTTTGTTCGGAGTCCCGGATGTGATCACGGACATGACGAGGAGTCTCGAAATGGTCGAGACATAAAGATTGATATATTGGAAGCCTATGTTTGGATATCGGAAGTGTTCCGGGTGAAATCGGGATTTTACCGGAGAACCGGGAGGTTACCGGAACCCCCCGGGAGCTATATGGGCCATAGTGGGCCTTAGTGGAAAAGAGAAGGGGCTGCCCAAAGTGGGCCGCGCGCCCCTCCCCTCCCTTGGTCCGAATAGGACAAGGAGAGGGGGCCGGCCACCCTCTCTCTTTTCCCCCCTCCGCGAATCCTATTCCAACTAGGATTGGGGGGGAATCCTACTCCCAGAGGGAGTAGGACTCTCCTGGCGCGCCTCTCCTAGGCCGGCCGCACCCCCCCTTTAGTCCTTTATATACGGAGGCAGGGGCACCCCAGAAAGACACAAGTTGATCCACGTGATCATATTCTTAGCTGTGTGCGGCGCCCCCTTCCACCATAGTCCTCGATAATATTGTAGCGGTGCTTAGGCGAAGCCCTGCGACAGTAGTGCATCAAGATTGTCACCACGCCGTCGTGCTGACGGAACTCTTCCCCGACACTTTGCTGGATCGGAGTCCGGGGATCGTCATCAAGCTGAACGTGTGCTAGAACTCGGAGGTGCCGTAGTTTCGGTGCTTGATCGGTCGGGCCGTGGAGACGTACGACTACATCAACCAAACGCTTCCGTTGTCGATCTACAAGGTATGTAGATCACACTCTCCCCTCATTGCTATGCATCACCATGATCTTGCGTGTGCGTAGGAATTTTTTTGAAATTACTACGTTCCCCAACAGTGGCATCCGAGCCTAGGTTTTATATGTTGATGTTATATGCACGAGTAGAACACAAGTGAGTTGTGGGCGATATAGGTCATACTGCTTACCAGCATGTCATACTTTGGTTCGGCGGTATTGTTGGACGAAGCGGCCCAGACCGACATTGCGCGTACGCTTATGCGAGACCGGTTCTCCCGACGTGCTCTGCACATAGGTGGCTTGCGGGTGATAGTTTCTCCAACTTTAGTTGAACCAAGTGTGACTACGCCCGGTCCTTGCGAAGGTTAAAACAGCACCAACTTGACAAACTATCGTTGTGGTTTTGATGCGTAGGTAAGATTGGTTCTTGCTTAAGCCCGTAGCAGCCACGTAAAACTTGCAACAACAAAGTAGAGGACGTCTAACTTGTTTTTGCAGGGCATGTTGTGATGTGATATGGTCAAGACATGATGCTGAATTTTATTGTATGAGATGATCATGTTTTGTAACCGAGTTATCGGCAACTGGCAGGAGCCATATGGTTGTCGCTTTATTGTATGCAATGCAATCGCGCTGTAATGCTTTACTTTATCACTAAGCGGTAGCGATAGTCGTGGAAGCACAAGCTTGGCGAGACGACAATGATGCTACGATGGAGATCAAGGTGTCGCGCCGGTGATGATGGTGATCACGACGGTGCTTCGGAGATGGAGATCACAAGCACAAGATGATGATGGCCATATCATATCACTTATATTGATTGCATGTGATGTTTATCTTTTATGCATCTTATCTTGCTTTGATTGACGGTAGCATTATAAGATGATCTCTCACTAATTATCAAGAAGTGTTCTCCCTGAGTATGCACCGTTGCGAAAGTTCTTCGTGCTGAGACACCACGTGATGATCGGGTGTGATAGGCTCTATGTTCAAATACAATGGGTGCAAAACAGTTGCACACGCGGAATACTCAGGTTATACTTGACGATCCAAGCATATACAGATATGGCCTCGGAACACGGAGACCGAAAGGTCGAGCGTGAATCATTATAGTAGATATGATCAACATAGCGATGTTCACCAATGAAACTACTCCATCTCACGTGATGATCGGACATGGTTTAGTTGATTTGGATCACGTAATCACTTAGAGGATTAGAGGGATGTCTATCTAAGTGGGAATTCTTAAGTAATATGATTAAATTGAACTTAAATTTATCATGAACTTAGTCCTGGTAGTATTTTGCAAATTATGTTATAGATCAATAGCTCGCGTTGTTGCCTCCCTGTGTTTATTTTGATATGTTCCTAGAGAAAATTGTGTTGAAATATGTTAGTAGCAATGATGCGGATTGGATCCGTGATCTGAGGTTTATCCTCATTGCTGCACAGAAGAATTATGTCCTTGATGCACCGCTAGGTGACGGACCTATTGCAGGAGCAGATGCAGACGTTATGAACGTTTGGCTAGCTCAATATGATGACTACTTGATAGTTTAGTGCACCATGCTTAATGGCTTAGAATCGGGACTTCAAAGACGTTTTGAACGTCATGGAGCATATGAGATGTTCCAGGAGTTGAAGTTAATATTTCAAGCAAATACCCGAGTTGAGAGATATGAAAGTCTCCAACAAGTTCTATAGCTAAAAGATGGAGGAGAATCGCTCAACTAGTGAGCATGTGCCCAGATTGTCTGAATACAACAATCGCTTGAATCAAGTGGGAGTTAATCTTCCAGATAAGATAGTGATTGACAGAATTCTCTAGTCACCATCACCAAGTTAGTAGAACTTGTGATGAACTATGATATGCAAGGGATAACGAAAACGATTCCCAAGCTCTTCGTAATGCGGAAATTGACGAAGGTAGAAATCGAGAAAAACATCAAGTGTTGATGGTAGACAAGACCACTAGTTTCAAGAAAAGGGCAGAGGGAAGAAGGGGAACTTCAAGAAGAACAGCAAGCAAGTTGCTGCTCAAGTGAAGAAGCCCAAGTCTGGTCCTAAGCCTGAGACTAAGTGTTTCTACTGCAAAGGGACTGGTCACTGGAAGCGGAACTACCCCAAGTGATTGGCAGATAAGAAGGATGGCAAAGTGAACATAAGTATATTTGATATACATGTTATTGATGTGTACTTTACTAGTGTTTATAGCAACCCCTCAGTATTTGATACTAGTTCAGTTGCTAAGATTAGTAACTCGAAACGGGAGTTGCAGAATAAACAGAGACTAGTTAAGGGTAAAGTGACGATGTGTGTTGGAAGTGGTTCCAAGATTGATATGATCATCATCGCACACTCCCTATACTTTCGGGATTAGTGTTGAACCTGAATAAGTGTTATTTGGTGTTTGCGTTAAGCATGAATATGATTTGATCATGTTTATTGTAATACGGTTATTCATTTAAGTAAGAGAATAAATTATTGTTCTGTTTACATGAATAAAACCTTATATGGTTACACACCCAATGAAAATAGTTCGTTGGATCTCGATCGTAGTGATACACATAATCATAATATTGAAACCAAAAGATGCAAAGTTAATAATGATAGTGCAACTTATTTGTAGCACTGCCGTTTAGGTCATATTGGTGTAAAGCGCATGAAGAAACTCCATGCTGATGGGATTTTGGAATCACTTGATTATGAATCACTTGATGCTTGCGAACCATGCCTCATGGGCAAGATGACTAAGACTCCGTTCTCCGGAGCGAGCAACTGACTTATTGGAAATAATACATACTGATGTATGCGGTCCGATGAGTGTTAAGGCTCACGGCAAGTATCGTTATTTTCTGAACTTCACAGATGATTTGAGCAGATATGGGTATATCTACTTGATGAAACATAAGTCTGAAACATTTGAAAAGTTCAAAGAATTTCAGAGTGAAGTGGAAAATCATTGTGACAAGAAAATAAAGTTTCCACGATCTGATCGCGGAGACAAATATTTGAGTTACGAGTTTGGTCTTCAATTAAAACAATGTGGAATAATTTCACAAACTCATGCCACATGGAACACCACAGCATAATGGTGTGTCCAAACGTCATAACCGTACTTTATTGGATATAGTGCAATCTATGATGTCTCTTACCGATCTACCACTATTGTTTTGGGGTTATGTATTAGAGACAGTTGCATTCACGTTAAATAGGGCACCATCTAAATCCGTTGAGACGACACCATATGAACTATGGTTTGGCAAGAAACCTAAGCTGTCATTTCTTAAAGTTAGGGACTGCGATGCTTATGTGAAAAAGTTTCAACATGATAAGCTCGAACCCAAATCGGAGAAGTAAATCTTCATAGGATATCCAAAGGAAACTATTGGATACACCTTCTATCACAGATCCGAAGGCAAGACTTTTGTTGCTAAATTCGGAAACTTACTAGAAAAGGAGTTTCTCTCGAAAGAAGTGAATGGGAGGAAAGTAAAAAAAAAACTTGATAAGGTAATTGTACCTTCTCCCTTATTGGAAAGTAGTTCATCACAGAAATCTGTTCCTGTGACTACTACACCAATTAGTGAGGAAGCTAATGATGATGATCATGTAACTTCAGATCAAGTTATTACCGAATCTCGCAGGTAAACCAGAGTGAGATCCGCACCAGAGTGTTTCGGTGATCCTGTTCTGGAGGTCATGTTACTTGACCATGACGAACTTGCGAACTATGAGGAACCGATGATGAGCCCAGATTCCGCAAAATGGCTTAAGGCCATGAAATCTGAGATGGGATCCATGTATGAGAACAAAGTATGGACTTTGGTTGACTTGCCCGATGATCGGCAAGCAATTGAGAATAAATGGATCTTCAAGAGGAAGACGAACGCTGATAGTAGTGTTACTATCTACAAAGCTAGAATTGTCACAAAAGGTTTTCGACAAGTTCAAGGTGTTGACTACGATGAGAGTTTCTCACTCGTATCTATGCTGAAATCTGTCCGAATCATGTTAGCAATTGCTGCATTTTATGAAATCTGGCAAATGGATAACAAAACTGCAATCCTTAATGGATTTCTTAAAGAAGAGTTGTATATGATGCAACCAGAAGTTTTTTTCAATCCTAAAGGTGTTAACAAAAATGCAAACTCCAGTGATCCATCTATGGACTGGTGTAAGCATCTCGCAGTTGGAATATACGCTTTGATAAGTTGATCAAAGCATATAGTTTTATACAGGCTTGCGGTGAAGCCTGTATTTACAAGAAAGTGAGTGGGAGCACTACAACATTTCTGATAAGTATATGTGAATGACATATTGTTGATCGAAAATAATGTAGAATTATTCTGCAAAGCATAAAGGAGTGTTTGAAAGGAGTTTTTCAAAGAAAGACCTCGGTGAAGTTACTTATATATTGAGCATCAAGATCTATAGAGATAGATCAAGACGCTTGATAAGGTTTTTCAATAAATACATACCTTAACAAGATTTTGAAGTAGTTCAAAATGGAACAGACAAAGAAAGAGTTTCTTGCCTATGTTACAAGGTGTGAAATTGAGTAAGACTCAAAGCCCGACCACGGCAGAAGATAGAAAGAGAATGAATGTCATTCCCTATGCCTTGGTCATAGGTTCTATAAAGTATGCCATGCTGTGTACCAGATCTATTGTATACCCTACCACTGAGTTTGGCAAGGGAGTACAATAGTGATCTAGGAGTAGATCACTGGACAGCGGTCAAAATTATCCTTAGTGGAATAAGGATATGTTTCTCGATTATGGAAGTGAAAAAAGGTTCGTCGTAAAGGGTTACGCCGATGCAAGTTTTGACACTAATCTAGATGAATCTAAATCTCAATCTAGATACATATTGAAAGTGGGAGCAATTATCTAGAGTAGCTCCGTGCAGAGCATTGTTGACATAAATATTTGCAAAATACTTCCGGATCTGAATGTGACAGACCCGTTGACTAAAATTATCTCACAAGCAAAACATAATCACACCTTAGTACTCTTTGGGTGTTAATCACATAGCGATGTGAACTAGATTACTGACTCTAGTAAACCCTTTGGGTGTTGATCACATATCGATGTGAACTATGGGTGTTAATCACATGGTGATGTGAACTATTGCTGTTAAATCACATGGCGATGTGAACTAGATTATTGACTCTAGTGCAAGTGGGAGACTGAAGGAAATATTCCCTAGAGGCAATAATTCAGTTATTATTTATTTCCTTATATCATGATAAATGTTTATTATTCATGCTAGAATTGTATTAACCGGAAACATAATACTTGTGTGAATACATAGACAAACAAAGTGTCACTAGTATGCCTCTACTTGACTAGCTCGTTAATCAAAGATGGTTATGTTTCCTAACCATAAACAAAAGAGTTGTTATTTGATTAACGGGATCACATCATTAGGAGAATGATGTGATTGACATGACCCATTCCATTAGCTTAGCACCCGATCGTTTAGTATGTTGCTATTGCTTTCTTCATGACTTATACATGTTCCTATGACTATGAGATTATGCAACTCCCGTTTGCTGGAGGAACACTTTGTGTGCTACCAAACGTCACAACATAACTGGGTGATTATAAAGGAGCTCTACAAGTGTCTCCAAAGGTACATGTTGGGTTGGCGTATTTCGAGATTAGGATTTGTCACTCCGATTGTCGGAGAGGTATCTCTGGGCCCTCTCGGTAATGTACATCACATAAGCCTTGCAAGCATTGCAACTAATGAGTTAGTTGCGAGATGATGTATTACGGAACGAGTAAAGAGACTTGCCGGTAACGAGATTGAACTAGGTATTGAGATATCGACGATCGAATCTCGAGCAAGTAACATACCGATGACAAAGGGAACAACGTATGTTGTTATGCGGTCTGACCGATAAAGATCTCCGTAGAATATGTAGGAGCCAATATGGGCATCCAGGTCCCGCTATTGGTTATTGACCGGAGACCTGTCTCGGTCATGTCTACATGGTTCTCGAACCCGTAGGGTCCGCACGCTTAAGGTTACGATGACAGTTATATTATGAGTTTATGCATGTTGATGTACCGAAGTTTGTTCGGAGTCCCGGATGTGATCACGGACATGACGAGGAGTCTCGAAATGGTCGAGACATAAAGATTGATATATTGGAAGCCTATGTTTGGATATCGGAAGTGTTCCGGGTGAAATCGGGATTTTACCGGAGAACCGGGAGGTTACCGGAACCCCCCGGGAGCTATATGGGCCATAGTGGGCCTTAGTGGAAAAGAGAAGGGGCTGCCCAAAGTGGGCCGCGCGCCCCTCCCCTCCCTTGGTCCGAATAGGACAAGGAGAGGGGGCCGGCCACCCTCTCTCTTTTCCCCCTCCGCGAATCCTATTCCAACTAGGATTGGGGGGGGGGGAATCCTACTCCCAGAGGGAGTAGGACTCTCCTGGCGCGCCTCTCCTAGGCCGGCCGCACCCCCCCTTTAGTCCTTTATATACGGAGGCAGGGGCACCCCAGAAAGACACAAGTTGATCCACGTGATCATATTCTTAGCCGTGTGCGGCGCCCCCTTCCACCATAGTCCTCGATAATATTGTAGCGGTGCTTAGGCAAAGCCCTGCGACAGTAGTGCATCAAGATCGTCACCACGCTGTCGTGCTGACGGAACTCTTCCCCGACACTTTGCTGGATCAGAGTCCGGGGATCGCCATCAAGCTGAACGTGTGCTAGAACTCGGAGGTGCTGTAGTTTCGGTGCTTGATCGGTCGGGCCGTGGAGACGTACGACTACATCAACCAAACGCTTCCGTGATCGATTTACAAGGTATGTAGATCACACTCTCCCCTCGTTGCTATGCATCACCATGATCTTGCGTGTGCATAGGAAATTTTTTGAAATTACTACGTTCCCCAACATATCAGTCCTCCGCTGCACACATTTAAACATTTCTATTGTTTAACACAGCCAAAGTATATACATAATGATCAGTCCTCCGCTGCACATTAGATCCAGCCTCCCTCCCTTGACACCATTCTTCTTACTTATTATTATTTATTTAAAAATATATTTAGTTTTATTTTTTAGCTACTTCAATTCATTTGTATATGGTTAGTTCCATCGCACTACGAGGATGATCCATGGCTGGTCGCGGACGATCACCTACGAGGACGATTCATGGCCGGTTGGGGATGGTTAGTTCCATCACACTACGAGGAGATGATTCATGGCCGGTCAGGGATGGTCAACTGCGGTGAGCACGAGTACCTCCTCCATATCCTCCCTATACTAGCACCCTTGGCAATGAAAATGACGGCCAGGAGAATCCCTCCTTCACACCTCTTTTCCATCTCTGTCAGATTGTCCTCTCCAGCAAGGTGTCTATGCATGAATCATATTTATGATTTCTTTGCATTTTTAACAATTAATATAGATTTTTGTACCCACAACCCGAAGGCCAACCTTAATACTGGACCTTGAGAGGGGCATGTGGTCAACCATGCCGGAGGACGCAGAGGAGTTGTTTGGGAATGTTATCATCAGAGGACCCAAGAAGCAGCCCACCACGGATGCATGGACCAACCACACAAGTCCATTGTGAGTTTGATGTTTCTCATGTGTTCACTGTGGTCCAATGAATATCTGATGGGCAATGGTCTCATGACATTTCCTTTCTGAAAATTTAAATTTATAGCTTGCAATCCATCTGTGGCGAGGGTTCATGACAGACAAGCCAATAGATTTGGGGGTCCACTTCCCGGTGAAACAAATGTTCATTGCGGACAATACAAAGACGATGATTGGTACAATGAGGTGAATATATTAGAATTTTTATTCTTCTCTCTCCATGTCTATGTTTGTGCTTGATCAACTGTCCACTTAATGATTTTAGTTGTACAAAGTCCTAAGCTGGTCTCACTAGGTCGTACCCAGTGGCGGAGACAGGGGGACCAGCAGGGGCCCTGGCCCCCCCTAACACCATGATTTTGCATGTAATTTGCTATGAACAGTGGCAAAATTAGTACTAATTTGCTGCTAAAAATCTAATTTTCAACACTTCGGCCCTCCCCAACCTGTTTTAGTAGAACTTGGCCTCCCTTATAGATATTTTATGGCTCCGCTACTGATTCGTACTCGCACCACACCGCGGGAAGGTTATGGGCAAGGTGGTTGAGCTTGATGCCAATGAGTTGGAGGTTATTGCTTTGGCAACGCCGGAGGCCGTTCATGCGAAGAGGAGATGTGCCTGGTGACGAGAAGTCTTAGACCACCAGTGAGTTTTGCTTCCTATCAGTTCAGCACTTGAATTATCTCTAATCATGTACTTCAGGTTCTACCATCTTCCATATTTACCATGTTTTGTCACTTAACAAAATTTACATAACTATTTTGTGTATGTATGCAAAATTCTGGTTTAGAAACGTAATGCAGAATTATGAACAAAATTATCATTCAGTATTAATAATTTACATTTATCATAAGAAATGGCAAACTCATAGGTATTTCAATCTAGAAATTACAATTCAATGTTCAGGGAAGATGGCGAGCTTCTAATTAGCGGTAACTTTATTCTGTTGAAACTGAAAGATATGGATGAGCCATGATAATGAGTGTTAGGGGGTTGGATGACACGACGTAAAAAGATATCATTTTTACTAAATAACTTCATTTTCCGCAGAAACTTCCTTGCACTAAACTTACAATATTGGCTTCTCCAGATGTACATAAGCTATTAGCTCTTACCTCTATTTAATTCCACTCATATTTACGAAAGTGCACTTTTGATCCCGAGTTCACAATCTCCCTGATGAACAGTAAAATCCAAAAAATTAGTTAAAGAATTCAAAAAAAATCTGGATTTAAACATCTATGAAAGTTTTAACTTCCTGCAAATATTGGTGATGAAATAACATTGGTGGAGGTATGGACAAAAAGAAAAAAATCGATGCTCCAAAATGTTTCCGAGAACAAATCTTTTGGAGCGTTGATTTTTTTCCCACACCTACACGAATGTCATTTCATCAAAAGCATTTGCAAGAAGTTAAAACTTACACAATTTTTTATAAAAAAAATCAATTTTTTTATATTTTTTACCGTGTTTTCGGATTTTACTGTTCATCAAGGAGCATGTGAGCTCGGGTTCAAATACTCCACGTCTTCATATTTATTCCTATTCTCCTTTTGTCATTTTTTACATTTAAGCATATAGTGTTTTGCTGTGTCTCAAAGTTTTACCTTTTTAAAAGTGATATGTGTTTATATTTTGTGGATGTTTTTGTTGCTGGTATATATTCTCAAGTGATAATCATCATATCTTGTCAATCTCTATGTTATGAGAGCTATATAAATATAATCGGATCTAAATTTGATAGTATGCTACCTTGGCCAATATACTGCATCATGTGAAGGATGCAAGGTTGCACCTTCGAGCTCAAAATTTGATGTCTTCACATTGAAGGATCCAATCCATCAACTTTGGAGTTTGAACATGTCACTTGTGATGGGGAGAGGAAGAGATGACTTGCATACACTGGAGAATGAGTGTGTTAGCAGCGTGGTGGCTCAGGACTGTACAAGTTGTAGTAGCCCCTTCCCTTATAAATGTATTGTTTTGATTGGAAGCACCTTATAATTTAGCTAATATATGGATTTCATTTACATCGTCTGTCCAAGTATGCGAGGCCCATGAGACGGGCATTACTTCTCTTTTTTGTCAGTATTTTGATAGGGGACCTATGTATATGGAAGGAGTTAGTATCATGTAAATCATATCACCAATTTAAGGATCCTCATGTTTTCTTACTTTTCAACACTTATTTGTGATGTTGTTCACAAGTTTTCAATTTCATTCTGTAGAATGAAGATAATATTTTTGTTGTATTTTTTGTCCATGTAGAGGATACAAGACATCATATTAAGTAATCAATTAATGAAACAATGAATTAACTTACATATGTGTATGTTTATGCCTCACTCTTTGTCCCTCCTAGCGAGAGGGAGACAATAAGGACGGTTGTCTTCGGGTGTCCCCCAACGTGGTTGATGGGTTGGCGGTGTGAGGAAATGTGTGACTATGGAGGGAGCTCAACAATTAGTCTACAATGACAGGAAGAAAGGATGTTATGGGAAGAGAGTGGTTGATTGCAAATAAAGTGTTAGCTATGTTGCAGCTATTGTCCACACAGCTGAATTTGGAGAGCCTACCAGCTGTCCATTTGATGTCCAAACATGCCCAAATATACTAGGAAGAAATGAGCTTCGACCTTGAAGACAACTTTAGTCATTTGTTTAATTCATTTACATGCATTGTATTGTAGCCCGTAGCAACGCATGGGCGGTCTACTAGTTTTTATAGGAGCTGTGAAGATTTGGAGGTAGGCTTATTTACTGGGTAAAAATGTTTGGATATGAAGAAAGCTGAGGTGGTAAGTGCAATAGTCCTATTTCATATCCAACTAGTAGCAGGGGTTTCTGTCAATATGTACATTGAGTGGTCTGGGGTCCTCCACTTGTAAGTGCATCTAGTGCCACCCCTAGTTGGTTTTGGAGTATTGACGACAAACCTGGTTGAGGGACTAATGTGTTTGTGAGAATTGCAGGATAACACAGGTAGAAGTCCCTCATTGATTCGGTTTTCCTACCGGAGATGACCCCTAAAAATGTATGAAGACATTGAAGTCAAAGGTGGTATGTGAAGACATTCACATTGAAGACTATGCCAAGAGAAGACATCGCGTGAAGACTATGGAGCGCAAAGACTTAGTTGTTTCGTCGTTCTTTTTCTTCTTTGTTGAGTCATAGGAACCACCGTACTATTAAGTGGGGTCCAAGTGAACTAGTCATAATGACTGAAGTGACGCTTAACCAAAATCCTATGTCTTCGAGCGAAGACAATGAGAGCAAATCTTATCTAGAGCTGGATAAGTCAGCTTTGCTTGTAGCTCAAGTAATGTTGCCGTGTGTGTTTGAAATCTGACCGTTGGAACACGTGTCAGTTCCTTAGTGACCCAGGGTCATTTCGGACAAATCAGGTCGGGTTGCCTAGTGGATATAAATAGCCCACCCCTATACCATAAATTGGTTGGCTGCTCAGAGTTAGTGCATGGCTTTTGTCGTTTGAGAGCAACCCACCTCGAAGCCTTTAAGAGAGAAATCCTTGCGAGGACAAAGCCCTAAACACCCAGAGCCAAAGAGTGTTAGGCATCACTGAAGTCTTCCTCTCTGTGTGATCTGAAGACTTATTACACTTGAGGACTGTGAATCCTCCAGCCGGTCAGGCGTCGTGTTCTGAGCATCCAAGAGTCATTGTGGATCGCCGATGAACAAAGTCTGTGAAGGTTTGGAAGTCTACCTTGAAGACTTACCAGAGTAATTAGGCGAGGACTGGGTGTCCTTAGCTCAAGGGGAATAAGGTGAAGACGCGGTCCTCTGAGTTGAATCTCAGCCTCCCTAACCAAACGTACAGTTGTCACAGCAACTGGAACTGGTCCAACAAATCATTGTCTTCAACGAGCCACTGGTTCTATCCTTCACATCTCTTTATTTGCATATTAGTCCTTGTGAAGTCATTGCCTGTTTGCATTATCTATTTGTCTTCACTGTGTGACTGCTTATTCTGATTGGCTTCATACTATCTTCCATCCTGATCCATACTGCCTAGCTGCTATTAGTCTTTGTGCTTTCACTTCATTGAATACTTGACTATGGCTTGGCTAGTGTAGTCTACCTTCCGCTGCATGTTAATAGGTTCATTTCTATCGTTTGTCTTCGAAACTTCCATGTTTTGAAGACTTTCATAAAAATCGCCTATTCCCCCCCCCCTCTAGTCGATCACTAGCACAATTGGTATCAGAGCAAGGTACTCCCTTATTCTGTGTGATTCGGTTTAACCACCTAGAGTTTTAGCTATGTCGACTGCAGGGATAATCAAAGTTCCCGCTACGTGCCCAGTCTTCGATGGAACTGAATATCCCTACTGGAAGAATAAGATGCGCATGCATCTTGAAGCCATTGATGTTGACCTCTGTTATGTCATCAAGAATGGCGTCCCCAAGGCTAGTGAAGGTGTCACCGCTGCTGATGTCAAGAAGTTCGTTCAACTAGATTCTACTGCCAAGAATATCATCTGTGGTCATCTGACCAAAGGACACTATGGCCGTGTGAGTGCTCTGGAAATGTCCAAGCTAGTATGGGACTGGCTCTCCAAGGTCAACGAAGGCGTCTCAACCCAGAGAGAACAAAGAATCAGTGTCCTCTTCAACCTCTTCAAGAGAAACGACAATGAGAATGTTCAGCTCACGTTTGATCGACTCACTGACATCACAAATGAGCTTCAAGCTCTCGGCCGCTACTGAGATTACCAAGCATGAAGTCGTCAAGACACTCCTGAGATCACTTGACAGCTCGTTTGACACCCTAGCCCTAATGATTCAAGAACGCCCTGACTTCAAGAAACTCGACCCGTCTGACATACTTGAAAGGCTCAACACGCATGAGTTTCAGCTTTCTGAGAAAAGAGACATCTACGGTCCCAACTATGGGCGAACCCATGCCTTGAAGGCAAAAGTTGTCTCCTCATTTGAAGAAGAATCTGACAGCAGTTCTGATGATCCTGAAGACATTGGAAAGGAGCTTGCTATGCTTGTAAAGAAGTTCCAAAAATTCACCAAAAAGAAAGGCTTCAGAAAGTCCTCATGATCCAGCTCAAGGAATGATGAAGCTTCTGCTCATGACTACAAGAAGAGAACATGCCACAAGTGCAAGAAACCTGGTCACTACATCTCTGAGTGTCCGCAGTGGGACAATGAGAACAAGAAGAAGAAGAAGAATAAGAGCAAGGAATATGATTCTGACGACAAGAAGAAGAAGAAACACTCAAAGTCTTCTTCCAAGTCTTCCTCAAAGTCTTCATCACACAAGAAGAGCTCATCTGGCAAGGCTTGTGCGTTTGTTGGCAGGAAATGGATTCAGAGGAGGAGTCTATTTCTGAGGAGGCGGAGGTGGAGTCTGAGGAGGAGTCCGATTCTGGCGTTGCAAGTCTAGCTACATCCTATGTTGCCAAGTCCATCTTCAACACTGAAGACAATGACTTCATCACCGATGCCGATGCTAATGACAAGGACAACTCCGCTCCCACCTACTGCTTCATGGCACGCGGTGCCAAGGTAAACTCACGCACTACTCACTATCAAACATCCAGTGAAGATGACTCTGATTGTGGTTCCAAACCCAGCTACAAAACACTTGCTAAAATTGCAACTGAACAACAGAAAGCTATAGAACATATTCAAAAAACTGTTAGACAAAAGTGATGACCTGTTAGACGCTGAAATGACTCAATATCAGTCCTTAATTGAAGACATAAAAAATCTTCATGTTAAGTATGAGGAACTTGAAAGTCATCATGAAACACTCTCAACAACTCATGAAAAGCTTTCCTGATTATCTTCAAAGGAAGAAAGATCTTGAGAAATTGAGAGCGTCTCATGAAGATCTTCAAAAGGAAAACGAGTCACTTCGCGCCAAACAGATCAGTTCCGCTCAGGAAGGATTTGAACCACCATGTCTTAAATGCATTGAGCGTGACAATGCTACTTCTGTTGCTGGATGTTCTACTGCCGCTACTGTTGCAATATCTTCAACTGTTGATGTGGTAACTAACCCCGCTGCTGAGGATGCCACTGCTATTGCTGATGAAAATGCTAGGTTGAAGACATTGCTTGAAACAGGGATGTACAAAAGTCTCAAAGGGCATCAGACACTATGTGATGTCCTCAAAAGGCAGATCCTGAACCGAAACCCTAGGAAAGAGGGTGTTGGGTTCGAAAGGAAAATGAATGTTGATGGCTCTTACTGGAAACCCGAGCAGTACCCCAAAACCACATGGGTTGCTGCAAAGGAACCTTCAGCAGATCCATCCACCCTATCTAGCTTCACTTGTGCTAATCCCATTGTTATTGATGAATCCTTTGATGCAAACTATAAACTGTTTAAGAATCAGAATGGTGAAGTGTTTGTCAGGTATATTGGTACTAACTACAGGAATGGGCCACCTATGAAGAAAGTCTGGGTGCCAAAAAAGTGTTTGGAAAATCTTCCTGTGAATGTCGTCATGACACCACAAGTGAAGAAGACAAACCCCAGACCAGATGCTTCATATGGTCCAAAGGCTTCATACAGACAGAGGACTCACCTGAGTCGCACTAATGCAAATGTTTTGCAGGGAAACCATACTCAGGCCTATGAATATGAGCGTGTTTCATCAAACCGCCATGTTCATAAGACCAAGAACTACTCTGCTTATTCTTATGAGTACTATTGTCCACCTGCAAGACTATTTGCTAGGGCTCGAAAGCCAAAGTTCTCAGATGCTGCACTTAGACTCATTGCTTCGAAGCCACCCTTGAAGATGTGGGTGGCTAAGAAAGCTTAACTCTCTTTTGCAGGGAAGGGTCTCCAGCCGAAAATCAAATGCGTCTGAAGCTATTGCTGGGGACCTTAAACATCTTGTAGGGCGCAAGATCAAATGCCCAAATGGTCTTATTATGTTTTTTGTTCCTGAGTCGCTTGCTACTCGCCCTATCAGTCCTATCCTCGATCTAAGCTTTCATAATCCACTTGCTCGTCAAATGTTTATGCTTCACAATTCTCTTCGTGAAGCCTATCCCCCTAACTACACTATAGGGTATGACACCAGCTGCTTCAGAATGGATTATTGATAGTGGATGTACTAATCACATGACTGGCAAGCGAAGTCTTCTCATGGACTCAACCTTATGTCCATCTGACAAAAGTCACATCACATTTGCTGATACTGGCAAAAGCAAGGTATTGGGTCTAGGTAGAGTTGCAATCTTAAGGGATCAGCACATGGATGAAGTGATGCTTGTTGAATCCCTTGGTTTCAACTTAATGTTTGTCTCAATGCTATGCGATTTGAATATGATTGTGATGTTTGGAAAATATCGTTGTCTTGTTCTAATGGAATCTGACAAGTCTCTAGTCTTTGAAGGGTATCGGAAAGATGATTTGTACATGGTAGATTTCTCAACAGGGCCATAGCTTGCCGTATGTATTCTTGCAAAAGCTTCAGAATGTTGGCTCTGGCATCGGAGGCTAGGGCATGCGGGCATGAGGAACTTGCATACTCTTGCAAAGAAGAAGCATGACATAGGCATTGAGGGCGTCAAGTTCAAGAAGGATCACTTATGCGGTGCCTGCGAAGCAGGAAAGATGACGAGGGCCAAGCATCCCTCGAAGACAGTCATGACAACGACTCAACCCTTCGAACTGCTACACATGGACCTCTTCGGTCCCACTCACTACTCAACTCTTACTACTACTGCTTGTCTCTATGGCTTCATCATTGTTGATGATTATTCAAGATATACATGGGTGCAGGATGTCTTCAGACGCTTCGCCAATCGAGCCATGAACAACTATGGTGTCAAGATCAAGCACATCAGAAGTGACAATGGCACTGAATTCAAGAACACCGGCCTCGACACTTATCTTGATACCTTGGGCATCACCCATGAGTTCTCAGCTCCGTACACACCGCAGCAGAATGGCATCGTGGAACGCAAGAACAGAACACTCATTGAGATGGCCCAGACGATGCTCGATGAATACAAGACTCCAAGGAAGTTCTGGCCTGAAGCCATTGATACTGCATGCCATGTCATCAACCATGTTTATCTTCACAAGCTTCTGAACAAAACATCCTATGAACTCCTCACTAGTAAGAAGCCAAATGTCAGTTACTTCAGAGTATTTGGTGTCAGGTGGTGGATCAAGGATCCACATCACACTTCAAAATTTGCACCGAAAGCACATAAAGGTTTTATGCTTGGTTACGGAAAGGATTCGCACTCCTACAGAGTCTTCAACCTCTTTCACTATAAAGTGGTTGAAACTATGGATGTGCGGTTCGATGAGACTAACGGCTCGCAAAGAGAGCACCTGCCAAATGTGCTAGATGAAGTTCCATCCAGTGAATCCATCAAGCTTATGGGAACTGGAGAAATCATATCATCTGAAGAACAGCCTGAAGAGGAACTCATCATCTCTGCACCTGATCAACCTGAAGACAATCCTTCTAACGATGACAATGATCAGCAAGAGAAAAATCTTCGTCCTGTTCATCCTCGTGTTGCAAATGAAGTACAGATTGAGAAAATAATTGATAGCATCAATACACCTGGTCCACTCACTCGTTCAAGGGCAACACAACTAGCAAATTTCTGTGGGCACTTCGCATTCGTCTCAATATCTGAACCCAAGAAAGTTGATGAAGCCTTCGTGGAACCTGAATGGATTCAAGCTATGCAAGAAGAGCTTCAACAGTTTGAGCTGAATAATGTATGGGAACTGGTCAAGCGTCCTTATCATCATAAACACAATATCATAGGCACTAAATGGATATATCGCAACAAGCAAGATGAGCATGGACAAGTTGTCAGAAACAAGGCTCGTCTCATTGCTCAAGGATACACTCAAGTTGAAGGAATTGACTTCGATGAAACATTTGCTCCCGTGGCTAGGCTTGAAGCTATACGCATACTGCTGGCCTATGCAAATCATCATAACATTCTTCTGTATCAAATGGATTGAAGATCCAAAACATCCTGACATGGTCTACAAGCTCAACAAGGCACTGTATGGCCTCAAACAAGCCCCTCATGCTTGGTATGACACACTCAAGGACTTCCTGAAGAGCAAAGGCTTCAAACCTGGTTCCCAAAATCCCAGGCTCTTCACGAAGACATATGATGGTGACCTGTTTGTGTGCCAAATATATGTGGATGACATTATCTTCGGCTGCACTAATCAGAAATACAGTGATGAGTTTGGATATATGATGCAAGAGCAATATCAGATGTCCATGATGGGAGAGCTGAAGTTCTTCCTTGGTCTTAAAATACGACAGCAACGCAACGACATTTTCATATCTCAAGAGAAATACCTCAAGGATTGCCTGAAGAAGTTTGGAATGCAAGACTGCAAAGGTTACACGATGCCAATGCCTACTGAAAGGATCGATATGGTTGACTAGAGGGGGGGTGAATAGGCAACTACCAATTTTTAGCTTTTCTTTACCAAATTAAACTTTGCATCAAAGTAGGTTGACTAGATGTGCAACTAGGTGAACAACCTATATGATGCAATACCAACAAGCATACAAGCAAGCGAGAGAAATAACACTACAAGGCTTGCACAAGTAAAGGTAAGAGATAACCAAGAGTGGATCCTGTGAAGACAAGGATGTGTTACCGAAGTTCCTTCCTTTTGAGGGGAAGTACGTCTCCGTTAGAGCGGTGTGGAGGCACAATGCTCCCCAAGAAGCCACTAGGGCCACCGTATTCTCCTCACGCCCTCACACAATGCGAGATGCCGTGATTCCACTATTGGTGCCCTTGAAGGCGGCGACCGAACCTTTACAAACAAGGTTGGGGCAATCTCCACAACTTAATCGGAGGCTCCCAACACAACCACGAAGCTTCACCACAATGGACTATGGCTCCGCGGTGACCTCAACCGTCTAGGGTGCTCAAACACCCAAGAGTAACAAGATCCGCTAGGGATGAGTGGGGGAATCGAAAATCCCTTGGTGGAAGTTTATATCGGGGCCTTCTCAACCACTCCCGAGCAAATCAACAAGTTTGATTGGCTAGAGAGATAGATCGGGCGAAAATGGAGCTTGGAGCATTTAATGGAGCTTGAGCAATAAATGGAGCTTGGGGGAGGAAGAGGTAGGTCAAAGAGAAGAAGGGGACTCCCTTTTATAGTGGGGGCAACAATCCAACCGTTGCCCCCCACCAACCAGCCCCGCACAGGGCGGTACTACCGCTGAGAGGAGGCGGTACTACCGCCAGGACAGCGGTACTGCCGCGCTAGCCAGCGGCACTGCCGCGCTGAGGAGACTAGTAGGAAAGGACCCAACTGCGGTACTACCGCGGTGGTAGGGGCGGTACTACCGCCTCTACAACCGCGACTAGTGCCGCAAAACCCGACACGAGAAAAAGACCTGTCGAATCGAGGTGGTAGGAGCCAGACTGCCCAGCGGTACTACGACAGCGGGGTCACGAGCGGTACTATCGCTGTGGAGCGGTACTGCCGCTTGTGACCCTTCGGCCGTACTACCGCTGGTAGTGCGGTACTACCGCTGGGGTGCAAGAGAGAGAGAGAATCTCTCCAAAGATGCTAAGGACGAGGCAGAGGTGCCAGGCACCCCAGCGGTACTACTGCTGTGGAGCCACAGGCGGTACTACCGCTGTGGAGCGGTACTGCCGCTTGTGGCTCCTCAGCGGTACTACCGCTGGGTTGCGCGGTACTACCGCTTGGACCCAGACAGGACAAGGAAGAGAGGAGAGAACTCTACAATGGAATGGAAAAGCTCGAAGGGTGAGAAGCTGATGTGTACGTGATGATTCCACCCATGCAATACCCCAGCGGACCCCCTCTTGATAGTACGGTGCCCTCTACGCAACTAGTCCACCGAGAAAGAGACGAAAGAGCTACACCGTCTTGAAATACACTCCAAGGGGAAGAAAGCGTCTCGTGCCAGGGGAGAATCTATGAATTATTCAAAGCACAAGATTAGTCCGCAAACATGTTGTCATTAATCACCAAAACTACCTTGAGAGAGATATGCCGTAACAATCTCCCCCTTTTTGGTGGATTGATGACAACTAGGGATTTGCGCAAGGAAAAGAAATAAAACGAAGAAAACTAAGAACTACAAAATATAGATGGGCTCCCCCAGAATGTGTGCACCTAGATATGGCAAGACACACACATTCGGATCAACACTCCCCCTATATTTTATAGTCCAACAATACTAAGCACAAGATATATGAGAGAAGAGAATAAACAGGACAAGCATGCATCTCATAATAAACTACAGTACTCTGAATAGACATAAGTAAAAAGGTAGCGATAGGGAGCATATGTCTCACACCATATGTCTAGAACTTAGGTCAGACCAAAGCAAACCAAATAAAGACACCGAGAGAACACACAAGAAACCACAAGACGACTCAAAGCACGGCAACAACACAAATCCCTACACTCTCTCCCCCTTTGGCAGCGAGACACCAAAAAGGGCAAAGAGTGACGCTACGAATCCAGGTGATGGGAAGAAGAAGATCTCGAACATCACATCTCTGCATCTTCATCGTGGGTTGAAAACTGCTCGGCATCGGAGTCGGTCCAAGGGCAGTGCTGATGAATCCACTCCTCCTCTTCAGTGATTTGTCCCTCAGAACCACTGGCAACTGTCGCTCCCAACTGACGCATGAGCTCCTTGTGGCGCATCCTGGCATGCTTCTCCGCCACATGAGTCATGTACTGACCATGAGACTCCATGCAAAAAAGCTTCTTCAACTTGTTTTTAAGCTTCTTCGCCCATGAGGGTTCAGCACTAGAGGGGCCAATATCCTCCTCGTGATCATCAGTCGCTGCCCCACCCTCGGTCTCCATGGCAGTAGCAGTAGCAGACGGATCTCCCATGGCAGCAGCAGCAGACGGACCCGCTGTGGCAGCAGCAGCATACGGGTGGACCAATTGTCCTTCTTCCTCAGGCGGTTGATCTCATGAGAAACCAAGTCTCCAGTTTCTGGCAACACTCTGGGATAAGTCTGTGCCCAGGCCCTCTCAATGAGCCTCATGATGAAAGGGCCATATATAGGGCACTTGCGCTCAGACACGGCAGAGAGAAGTTCAGACCACATGACATGAGAAATATCCAGGCTCTGTCCAGTGCTTGCTTCCTTCTCATGCTGACAGAAAAGGAGCATGTCCACGAGGTAAGAGTGGACCATATCCAGATTCCCGATCCGAGGGAAGAGAGTCTCACGGAAGATGCGATGAAGAATGTCCAGATATGGAGACAGCTCATAGGTCTTCTTCTCAGTTACTAGGTGAACTTTCACAGTGTAGTAGGGCCAAAGGGCTTGCTTGTGGGCGGACGTAGCATTGCGATGAGGGCGGAAACCGACAGGAGTCTCAAGCCCGGTATCCACCACATCAAGTAACTCCATGAAAGCCTTCCATTTGACGGAAAGCATCTTGCCATTGGTCATCCATGTCAGAGTCCTGTCGCCATCCGTACCAAGATGGACAGTGGCATAGAATTGAGCCACCAAATCCGCATCGAAATCCTTGTTGAATTGCATGATCCTGAGAATGTTCAGCTGAGTGCACATCTGAAGGGCTTCGCCAAAATACTCCGGGTCCTTCTCCATAGCATCAGTGTCAATGGAGCGAACATCAACAAACATATTCTTCTTGGCCTTGATCACATCAAAGTAGATGGCAAACTGAAAACGGTTCCAGAACGGGCGGTTGACCAAAGTGGGTTCTTGGTCCACCGCATAGGGGTTGCGGCGACGCTTCTCCGAAAACTCCTTGTTGGTCATCTCAGTCACAGTCTTCCCTTTTGGCTTGTTGGCGGATCGCTTCGATTGCTGAGGAGGTGGAGGAACACTTGCAGATGCACTTGCTGGAGGCGGTTGGGTACTCGAGGAACCACCGGCTGGCTCTGAGGTGCGGTAGCGTTTTGATGAAGCACGCCCGGGGTTGATACGGCGACCTTGCTGCTCGGACTGGTCATCACCTGGAGCCAAACACAAGAACATGCAAAACAACCAGAAAGAACGAGCATAAGCCAACAGACACAACAAAAAGATCAAGGTAAGGCAGGAATATGATGGAATCTGGCATGCAGCGGTAGTACCGTGGCATGCCCGCGGTAGTACCGCCCCAAGGAGAGCGGTAGTACCGCTCGAGGTCAAGCGGTAGTACCACTACTGCTTGAGATGGAGAAACAGCAGTTTCCTATAGCACGAGGCGGAGAAACAGCGGTTTCCTACTACCGTGGTCAGATCCGGCACTACCGGCCTGCCAAATTGAAAAATATTCCTACCAAACTCTAATCGAGATAGTCTAGTTGCCTTCTCCAACCAACTCAAGCCTAGATTTAGCCAAAAATCTAGAGATGCAACCACCATTGCCCCTAAGAAACAAGATCTGAAAATGAGACAAAAGGAAAGAAGGAACGGGGGCAATACCGGCATCCATGGCAAGAGAACAGGGTGGGGATCGACTCCACCAAAGGAAATGGAGAGGGACGCCCCGGAGACGGAGATCCGCCGGAGCCCTCCCGCGGCGAGTGGAGGCTGGGGAGAGGAAGAGGAAAGAGGAAAGAGGGGGCGAAGTGAATCGGTATGGGGGAGAAGAAACCTCCCCCTGCCCCTGACTTATCCCCCCTGGTCCCGTCCCTCAACGGTAGTACCGTGCTAGGGGCGGTAGTACCGCTCATGAGCGGTAGTACCGTGCTAGGGGGCGGTAGTACCGCTCATGAGCGGTAGTACCGCCCAGCACGCCATGGCAACCAAACCAACACGCCTTTTGCTCGAAGGAACGACAAAAACGGCAAGAAAAATAGCATGCCAGCAAGACGACCAAGACACACCTCTTCAAAAGAGGGCGGTGGCCGAGGCCACCTATGTTTGAGTCAAAAGGTATGGCGCCGCGAAGATTTTAACCTTGGGCCCATGACCAAAACTCGTCTTTGAAGCACAAGTACCATCAACTATGGCTAAAGTGAAAGACTTGATCAATTTATGCATAATGAGGGGAGGGAGAGTTCATTGAGAGAACAACACTCCCCCTATGTCCATGCCTACACCTAAACTAGACAACAAAATGAGCGTGGTGGGGTGTGCAAGGGTTCAAGCCACATTGCTCGAATCAATGATATTTAGCTCATGCCTTAACTCGTGAAATCTTGCTTCATCCAAGGGCTTCGTGAAAATATCTGCAAGGTTGTCATGAGTATTGACATAGTTGAGCTCGATCTCTCCTCGCCTAATGTGATCCCGGATGAAGTGATACCGAATCTCAATATGCTTCATCTTGAAGTGTTGCACCGGGTTGAGAGAGATCTGGATGGCACTTTCATTGTCACACCAAAGAGGCACTTTGTCACAAGTGACACCGTAATCCTTTAAAGTTTGCCTCATCCATAGGAGTTGAGCACAACAACTGCCGGCGGCAACATACTCCGCCTCAGTGGACGAGAGAGACACACAACTTTGCTTTTTGGAAGACCAACTTACCAAAGAGCAACCAAGGAATTGGCACCCTCCAGAAGTGGACTTCCTATCCACTTTGTCTCCCACCCAATCAGAATCCGAGTACCCTACAAGCTTGAAGTTTGATCCTCTTGGGTACCACAAGCCAAAGTTTGGGGTATGAGCCAAATATCGAAAGATTCGCTTGACCGCCACATAGTGACTCTCCTTAGGTGCGGCTTGAAACCGTGCACAAATTCCCACACTCAACATGATGTCCGGTCTAGATGCACAAAGGTAAAGCAAGGATCCAATCATGGAACGATATACCTTTTGATCCACCACTTTACCATTGGGATCTAAGTCAAGTTGGCACTTGGTGGGCATTGGAGTGGAAGCCGGCTTGACGTCACCCAGCTTGAATCTCTTGAGCATGTCTTGAGTGTATTTGGATTGATTGATGAAGGTTCCTTCTCTTCTTTGCTTCACTTCGAACCCTAGAAAGAACTTCAACTCTCCCATGGAGGACATCTTGAACTTTGAGGTCATGAGAGCGGCAAATTCCTCATTGAAAGCTTTGTTAGGAGAACCAAAGATAATATCATCAACATATAATTGGCACACAAACAACTCCCCTTTGACCTTCTTAGTAAAAAGAGTGGGGTCGATTAGCCCAACTTCAAAACCACGGTCTTGTAACAACTCGGTAAGGTGGTCATACCACACACGTGGGGCTTGTTTAAGGCCATAGAGTGCCTTATCGAGTTGATACACATGGTCGGGAAAGTAGGGATCCTCGAACCCGGGGGGTTGCTTGACGTAAACCAATTCATTAATAGGACCATTAAGAAAAGCACTCTTCACATCCATTTGTTGTAACTTAAAGTTATGATGAGAAGCATATGCAATCAACATGCGAATGGATTCAAGACGAGCAACGGGAGCAAAGGTTTCACCGTAGTCGATACCCTCGAGTTGGGAGTAGCCTTGTGCTACCAAACGAGCCTTGTTGCGAATGATAATCCCATGGGCATCTTGCTTGTTCTTGAATATCCACTTGGTTCCTATGACATTGTGATTCCCGGTTGGTCTTGGCACTAATCTCCACACTTTGTTGCGCTCGAAGTTGTTGAGTTCTTCATGCATGGCGTTGAGCCAATCCGGATCTTCTAGCGCTTCATAGACCTTGTGGGGTTCCACACAAGAGACAAACGCGTTATGCTCACAATAATTTGCTAATTGTCTACGAGTGCTTACCCCCTTTCTTAAGCTTCCAAGCACATTCGTCATGAGATGATCCTTGGTGGAGAGCTTGGAAGCAACCTTGGCAGAACGACGCTCTAATTCCTCCTCGGGGGTGAGACGAGGAGTGGTCACTTGATCATCTTGAGCGTCGTCTTGGGCTTGTTCTTGTTCTTGAACTTGCTCAGAGGAGAGAACTTGACCTTGGGCATCACTTGGAGTGTCAACACCGTCTTGAGCGTGATCTTGCCCTTGGTCATGTTCTTGAGGATGAGGGCCTTCATGTTGTTCTTCGGAAGCATGTGGGCCTTGGGTTGATGATGGCTCCACTTGAGTGGAGCATTGTCCTTCTCCTTCGGCCACAAGGGGTTCCTCAATGGGTAGGATAAAGCCAACACCCATTCTTCTTATGGCTTGGGGAGGAATTTCATCACCTACATCACAAGTGCCACTTTGCTCCACTTGGGAGCCGTTATTCTCATCAAACTCCATGTTACACGTCTCCTCAATAAGTCCCGTGGATTTATTGAGGACACAGTAAGCATGAGAGTTTGTAGCATAGCCAACAAATATGCCCTCATAAGCTCTAGCCTCAAATTTAGACAACCGAACACCTTTCTTGAGAATGAAACACTTACACCCGAATACCCGGAAGTACTTGAGGTTGGGCTTGTTACCGATGAGTATCTCGTATGGAGTCTTGTTCAAGCCCTTGCGGAAGTAGGGCCGATTGGATGCATGACACGCGGTGTTGATGGCTTCGGCCCAAAAGTTGTACGGAGACTTGAACTCCGCCATCATGGTCCTTGCCGCATCCATTAACGTCCAGTTCTTCCTCTCCGCAACACCGTTTTGTTGAGGGGTGTAGGGTGCGGAATATTGATGCTTGATTCCCTCATCACTAAGAAATTCATCCAAGGTGTAGTTCTTGAACTTGGTGCCGTTGTCACTTCTTATTGTCAAGATCTTTGCATTGTGTTGACGTTGAGCTTCATTTGCAAAGTCAATGACGGTTTGTTGGGTCTCGCTCTTCCTCTTGAAGAAATACACCCACGTGTACCTTGAGTAGTCGTCCACAATCACCAAGCAATACTTCCTACCTCCAAGACTATCGAAGGATGGAGGCCCAAAGAGATCCATGTGAAGGAGCTCCAAGGGCTTCTTTGAATAAATGATAGTCGTGGGAGGGTGAGCCTTCTCATGTAGCTTTCCTTCGATACAGGCACAACAAGCACGATCTTTAGCAAAACTAACATTCGTTAGTCCACGAACATGGTCCCCCATGAGGAGACTTTGCAAAGATCTCATATTGACATGGGCTAAACGGCGATGCCAAAGCCATCCCACATCAACTTTAGCCATTAGGCATGTCGCGGTCTTAGTGGGTCGCTCCGAAAAGTTAATCACATATAGACCGTTCTCGACATGCCCAACAAAAGCTACTTTAAGAGTCTTGCTCCACAAGAGGGCCACGGTATCGATATCAAAGAAAGTGGCAAAGCCCATGATTGCAAGTTGACGAACGGAAAGTAAATTGTATGCAAGGGACTCAACAAGCATGACCTTCTCGATCGTGAGATCATGAGAGATGACCACCTTGCCAAGTCCCAATACCTTAGAAGATGAGGCGTCACCCCACTCGACATTGGTGGGCATAGATGGAACTTTGTGCACGTCCACCACCAAGTCCTTGCTTCCGGTCATATGATTTGTAGCTCCGCTATCGAGCAACCATGATCCACCACCGGAAGCAAACACCTACAAGAGATCAATGTTTGGTTTTAGGTACCCATTTTGTGATGGGTCCTTTGATGTTAGTAACAAGGGTCTTTGGAACCCAAATAGACCATTCAATGTACTCATGAAGAGAACCAACAAATTTGGCATAAACATGCCCATCACTAGCACGGCATAACACATAAGAAGGATTAAAATCGCCGGCTTTGTTGGGAGGGGTGACATTGCCCTTCTTGACATTGTTCTTCTTCTTCTCCTCAGAGGCACTCTCTCCCTCCCACACAAAGGTTTGCATGAGAGGAGGAGGTCTTTTGGTCTTGTCATTCTTCTTCTTGTTCTTGGAGTCGGGCACGTACCCAACCCCTTCCTTGGCCACAACTCCCGTTTGGTTGATCAAGAGATCGTTGAGGTTCTTCTTGCCTTGTATGCAAGTTGCAAGACCTCTCTCAAGTTTCCCCTTTAGCTTAGCGTTCTCCTCAACGAGATGCACATGCTCACAACACGGGTTAGTAGCATTTGCATTATCAATTAACATCATGCGAGGGAAAGTGGCTTTTTCCTTGGTTAGCTCTACTTGAAGTTGATCATGAGACTCTTTGAGGCTAGCATGAGTACCCTTCAAGACCTTGTGAGCCTTGTCAAGTAGATCAAACTCCTCTTTGAGTCTAGCAAGATCAACCTCAAGTTCGGCCTTCTCGGAGTTTAGCACATGAGAAACTATGAGGACATGATCATAATCTTTCTTTAACTTAGCATGATCAACGTTGTGTGACTCCTCAAGAGACAAACGAAGACCATGCTCTTCCTCAAGAGCATTGGAAAGATCCGAAATCTCATCGGCATAGTCACGACTATGCCCTTCCATCTTAGGATGGTGTCTTCGTGAGCCTCGATCATGTCATTGGCTTCACCAAGTTGTTCCAAGAGAGCAACAAAGTGCTTCTTGGATTTTCCCTTGAGTTTGCCCATAAAGGCCTCAAACTCGTTAGCCTCCACATTAGCTCCCTCAAGTTCATTAATGCTATCCGTCGGAGAAGGATGATTAATGATGGTAGTTTTGATGTTGGAGGTTACCTTGTTGGTGGCTTTAGCCATGAGGCACTTGGCGGTGATGCTCTCATTGGGTGAGTCGAAGAGAGACACCCGTGAAGTCGTTGCAATGGCAACGGAGGCCATGGCAACCGACTCATCATCTTCATCATCGTTATCATCCTCATTGTACTCTTCTTGTACAACCAATGCCTTGGGAGGAGTCTTCTTGGTGAAGTTGTTCTTGTTGGGGAACGACTTGGCCTTGTCCTTTCGGATGAGCTTGCCACCATTGTCTTCCCTCTTCTCATACGGGCATTCCGCAACAAAATGACTCACGTTGCCGCAATTGTAGCAAGTCCTTACACGTTGCTTGCCCCTGTGCCACTCGAGTTGTTTTTGCTAAAGTTTGGCCTCGAGTTTTTCTTACTCCAAAATTGCCTTGAAGCAAGTGCCATGTATTCATGATAAGCATACTTCGTATCTTCGGGGTTGCTCTCCTCTTCTTCCTCTTCTTCTTCTTCAACGGTGAGCTTGGCCTTCAATGCAAGGTTAGGCTTCTTTGCCCGTTGAGAACGGAGCACCGCATTGTCAGCGGTCTTGTCCAAAATGTTCGTGGCCACAAACTCATCCAACACTTTGCTAGAGGTCAAAGTGTGGAAGTCCGGTCTTTGACGAATGACGGAGGACATGGCCTTGTGATAGGGCATCATTGCCTTGGGGAATTTGCGCTTGATCCAATTGTCATCCGTGTCCTTGCTCCCGTGATCTCGTAGTGAGACCGCGAGTTTGGTTACTCTCCGATAAAGCTCACGAGGTTCTTCATCTTCTTTCATTGCAAACTCATCGGCCTCATCTTGTACCACTTCATAGTTGGAGCGTTGAATGCTTGCGCTTCCCTGGTAGAGAGAGACGACACAATGCCAAGCATCTTTGGCCAAGGCGAAGGGACGAAGATGAGGTAGGTCTTCGGGTGGAATTGCATCTTGAATGATGAAGAGAGCATTCTCATTGAATTGATTGTCCGCGGCTTCACGAGGAGTGAAGTTGCTTGGATCATGTGGATAGAAACCTTCTTCAATGATTCTCCAAAGGTTAGTGTTCACATGATTTAAATGACGTTTAAAGAGATAGACCCAAGAATCAAAATCCTCATTTTTCACAATCTTAGGGGGAGGATCGGCATGATTCAAATGAGTGGAAGGAACTGGTCCACCATAACCAAGTGGTGGTTCCACATGGGCAAAGATGCCGGTGCCATTCTTACCACTAGAAGAAGGAGCCTTTTCACTACTAGCTTCCCCCTTGTCGGGGATAGCATCCGTCACCTTGTTGGCGGGATCACCCACTTTCAACAGTGCGATGGATAGTTTAAGCCCCTCAAGAAATTTAGTAAACATGCTTTCAACTTCGGTCGTCATGGAGGTTTTCAATGTCTTCAAGGCCACATTGAACTCCTCACGTGAGACCGAGGTTCCCCCATCGCCCGTAGACGAGATAGGATTCACACCGGAGTGTTCCTCCACACCGTCTACGGTATCAACCATGCTCTTTGGACGGTAAAGTCCTTAATAAAGAGACGAGGCTCTGATACCAATTGAAAGGATCGATATGGTTGACTAGAGGGGGGGTGAATAGGCAGCTACCAATTTTTAGCTTTTCTTTACCAAATTAAACTTTGCATCAAAGTAGGTTATCTAGATGTGCAACTAGGTGAACAACCTATATGATGCAATACCAACAAGCATACAAGCAAGCAAGAGAAGTAACACTACAAGGCTTGCACAAGTAAAGGTAAGAGATAACCAAGAGTGGATCCGGTGAAGACGAGGATGTGTTACCGAAGTTCCTTCCATTTGAGGGGAAGTACGTCTCCGTTAGAGCGGTGTGGAGGCACAATGCTCCCCAAGAAGCCACTAGGGCCATCGTATTCTCCTCACGCCCTCACACAATGCGAGATGCCGTGATTCCACTATTGGTGCCCTTGAAGGCGGCGACCGAACCTTTACAAAAAAGGTTGGGGCAATCTCCAAAACTTAATCCGAGGCTCCCAACACAACCACGAAGCTTCACCACAATGGACTATGGCTCCGCGGTGATCTCAACCGTCTAGGGTGCTCAAACACCCAAGAGTAACAAGATCCGCTAGGGATGAGAGGGGGAATCGAAAATCCCTTGGTGGAAGTGTAGATCGGGGCCTTCTCAACCACTCCCGAGCAAATCAACAAGTTTGATTGGCTAGAGAGATAGGTCGGGCGAAAATGGAGCTTGGAGCATTTAATGGAGCTTGAGCAATAAATGGAGCTTGGGGGAGGAAGAGGTAGGTCAAAGAGAAGAAGGGGACTCCCTTTTATAGTGGGGGCAACAATCCAACCGTTGCCCCCACCAACCAGCCCCGCACAGGGCGGTACTACCGCTGAGAGGGGGCGGTACTACCGCCAGGACAGCGGTACTGCCGTGCCAGCCAGCGGCACTGCCGCGCAGAGGAGACTAGTAGGAAAGGACCCAACCGCGGTACTACCGCGGTGGTAGGGGCGGTACTACCGCCTCTACAACCGCGACTAGTGCCGCAAAACCCGACACGAGAAAAAGACCTCTCAAATCGAGGCGGTAGGAGCCAGACTGCCCAGCGGTACTACGGCAGTGGGGTCACGGGCGGTACTACCGCTGTGGAGCGGTACTGCCGCTTGTGACCCTTCGGCCGTACTATCGCTGGTAGTGCGGTACTACCGCTGGGGCACAAGAGAGAGAGAGAGAGAGAGAGAATCTCTCCAAAGATGCTAAGGACGAGACGGAGGTGCCAGGCACCCCAGCGGTACTAATGCTGTGGAGCCACGGGCGGTACTACCGCTGTGGAGCGGTACTGCCGCTTGTGGCTCCTCAGCGGTACTACCGCTGGGTTGCGCGGTACTACCGCTTGGACCCAGACAGGACAAGGAAGAGAGGAGAGAACTCTACAATGGAATGGAAAAGCTCGGAGGGTGAGAAGCTGATGTGTACGTGATGATTCCACCCATGCAATACCCCAGCGGACCCCCTCTTGATAGTATGGTGCCCTCTATGCAACTAGTCCACCGAGAAAGAGACGAAAGAGCTACACCGTCTTGAAATACACTCCGAGGGGAAGAAAGCGTCTCGTGCGAGGGGAGAATCTATGAATTATTCAAAGCACAAGATTAGTCCGCAAACATGTTGTCATCAATCACCAAAACTACCTTGAGAGAGATATGTCGTAACACCTACCAAGAGTCATCTAGATTCTGACGTCAATGGTAAAGAGTTCGATCAAAAGGTATACCGCTCCATGATTGGTTCCTTGCTTTACTTATGTGCATCTAGGCCAGATATCATGCTTAGTGTTTGCATATGTGCCCGATTCCAAGCGGCACCAAAGGAATCGCATCACTTAGCTGTGAAGCGAATTCTTCGATATTTGGCTCACACCCCAACGCTAGGATTATGGTATCCAAAGGGCTCAGAGTTTGCTCTAGTTGGATTCTCGGATGCTGATTATGCTGGTGACAAGGTGGATCGCAAGTCTACATCAGGCACATGTAACTTTCTGGGATGATCACTTGTATGTTGGTCTTCAAAGAAGCAGAACTGTGTATCTCTCTCCACTGCTGAATCTGAATACATTGCTGCTGGATCTTGCTGCGCTCAGCTTCTATGGATGAAGCAAACACTCAAAGACTATGGCATTCATCTGAAGCAAGTGCCACTCTACTGCGACAACGAAAGCACCATCAAGATCGCCAACAACCCAGTTCAGCACTCGAAGACAAAGCATATTCAGATTCGTCATCACTTTCTCAGAGATCATGTCATGAAGGAAGATATTGATATCATTCACGTCAGCACTGAAGAGCAACTGGCAGATATCTTCACAAAGCCATTGGATGAGAAAAGGTTTTGCAAGTTGCGGTGTGAGCTAAATATCTTGGAATCCTCAAATGTCATGTGATCATGCACACATCCTAACACTTATGCAAGTTGATGACTTAGATGTGCAAACACACGAAGTAACGTATATCTTCAACTAATGAAGACTTACACTCTAAGTGTGAATACATTAACGCGGAATTTGACTTCGGAGCGCCACGATAATTGTGCGTCGTGTCTGGGTCTAATACTTCCTATACGGTGGGTAACGCCACCACCAAACTTGTGTTTGGAATAATTTCTGTTGGCGTTACATTTGCAAAGTCTTCGCATTTGGTTTGTCTTCATTGTTAACATGGCTTCATGTTTATTTTCAATGTACTAATTTGGTTTTTGTCCTCTACAACATTCACTTATAGCTATGTCTTCTAGTTGAATCTTTTGAACTAAGTGAATGTGATCAGACCCTGACCTTTCTATGCTCCCGTCTTAAGTCTATCTATCCAAATCATATGCATTCTATTGAAACTGTCGAATGTCTTCGTTGCGTCTTTGTCAGCAGAAGATACAGAGACAAACATTAAATCTGTTTTAAATGTTCAATCCTTTTTACCTGAAACCCAGAGAAGCGGGAACGACCACCCGACAATCCAGGCGTGTGTGGGAACATGGAACAACCTCCTATGTGTTGCATGATCGCCACGTGTCCTTCAGATGTGAACCTCCAGGGGCACCTGTGTAATAATATTGTGCCGTCCCTGTCCCTATAAATACACGTCTTACCCCAGTCATTATCTCTTCTTCCACTCTCGCACAAACCCTAGCGCCACCGCTAGCCCTCGACGACACCGGCAACGAAGCGCTTAGCTACCGCGACCTCACCGACGCCGTCATCACGCCGGCCGCGGACATCTTCTTCTCTGTCGTCGCCGTAGGTGTCCTCCGTCGCCAAGTTAGGGCATGGAAGATCGAACTGCTCGGCCTCCTCTCCCACTCCGTCTAGCAGTTCCCCGTGTGGTAAATAAAACCTCTTTTTACAGTCTTTTTGATCCGATAGATTCATCCTTTCCAACCACAAGTGGTTTCTGTTGCTACAAAATTGGATCTATCATGTTCTGCATCTCATAGCATGCCTAGTATGTTCACTTATGTTTCACAAAGTAGTTAGATTCCTCACTTGTACTTATTCGTGGATTCGTGCAAATCTGGAACTAACTCACTACATATGAGTGAATGTCTTCGCACTATGAGGTCAATGTCTTCTAAACTGATTTATCTTCAAAATCTTCTAAGAATGCATATGACCTCTTCCCCTTCCCTCGCATCTCTAATACTGTCACAGGTACATGTCCGTGGGAGAATCCCTTGGTTCTCATAGTTTGCGTTCATTTGCAAAGTTCTTACAGCGTCACACAAATTCTCCTGAAACCAGTTCCTGTCTGACCAGTAGACGGAAGACTTCGACAATGTCGAAGCCTTTCAGTCTAAACTTCATGACAACTCAAAAATCAGTCAGGAAGGGCGGCAGACAACGCCGTGGAAACACTACTAAGGACCTGCGACCGGATCTCTATGAGTTATACAAGTCAAATCCAGAAGAAACCTATGGAGAACGCAAGAACCGAATCCAATGGATTCGAAGACATTGGGCAGAGGAATGGTTCAAGTACAGATTCGTCACCAAGGATTATGCTGAGAAGAATGCCTTAAAGGGCCCCTGGGGAGACATAATTTACAAAGGTCTTCAGCCCAAGTCAAAGTCCGAAGCTATTGCTCAAGGCTTCTACCCCTGCATGATTCGTGGACCTCAGCCTGCTAATGCCGACCCATCCTCTCTGTTATGGTGTCGTGAAGATAATCTGTTCAAGCGCAACTATCAGGCTGCAAAGAACTCGGCCAAGGAAAACAAGAAGTCTTTGGGATTAGACTTCAACCCAGGCCCCTCTGCACCACGAGCTGACGGCACACGCGAATCTGAACCCAATCTTATTGGGACCTTCTACAACTTAGAAGGTCTCATCACTCACATTCAGGTTCAAGGGGCAGTCATGGACCACTCTGCGGATGACACTGATTCTAATGAAGCACCTGCACCACCGAAGCCTGTGAAGCAAAAGAAACCAAAGGCTTCAAAGCCCTCTTCTGCACCAAAGGTCTCATGGGAGAAGCCTCTGGCCACTGCACCTCCTGAAGTCAGTGTGCAATCTGAAGATCTCTCACGCATCTCCAAGTCTGACAAGATGAAAAAGCCCATGCAACCCACTGGTCAAGCACTGACTCCTGCTGTTGGTTTGAGAAACGAGAATGACGCCATTGATATGTCCAGCGACGATGATCTTGGCGATGACGCTCTAGAGCAATTGATAAAGAGCAAGCAAGAGGCGGAAATGTTCAATGATCTTCCTCTCTTTGATGTGGAGATTCTGTACAAGTTTATTGATGAGTGGTTTGACAGCCCAGACCTCAGTTTTGATGATCTTCAGCTCCCAATTGTCCTCAACGTCTTCTTCCATGGAGCCATTGCTCCTGAGCTAGCTCTTGCACAGAAGATTGTTGAGCTGAAGCACAAGATTGATTATGAAAAGTCTCAGTTCAAGAAGCACATGGCCAAGCTCAATGTTGAAGCCATTCAAAATTTCAAGGTCATGATGCATGAGCTCAAGGAGGCATTCCACAAGAAATGAGAAGAAGCAAAAGGTTCTCGTGAGCGCATGAAGAATCTTGCTGCCAAATGTGTTCAAGGCTACAATGAAGCTGAAAAGTGCAAGGCTTTGGGGCGACCAGGCATCGACCCCAGAATGGCTGCCAAGAAGAAGAAGAAACCAGCTGTGGTCGAACCAGAAGCATCAAGGCAGGAAGAACCTCGCATTGTCTTCCCGGCCAGTATGACAGGCTCGAAGCCTAAGGTCCCCATAGTGGCTTCGAAGTTCAAGAAAACTAGAGCAGCTAAAGCCGAAGCCAGAAAGCGCAAGACCAAAGCCACCACTAATGATGCTGTCGGGGAACGCAGTAATTTCAAAAAAATTCCTATGCACATGCAAGATCATGGTGATGCATAGCAACGAGAGGGGAGAGTGTTGTCTACGTACCCTCGTAGACCGGCAATGGAAGTGTTGATACAACGTAGAGGAAGTAGTCATACGCCTTCCCGATCCGACCGATCCAAGTACCGAATGTACGGCACCTCCGAGTTCTGCACACGTTCAACTCGGTGATGTCCCTCGAGTTCTGATCCAGCAAAACGGTGAGGGAGAGTTTTGTCAGCACGACGGTGTGATGACGGTGATGATGTTCTACCGACGCAGGGCTTCACCTAAGCACCGCTACGATATGACCGAGGTGGAATATGGTGGAAGGGGGCACCGCACACGGCTAAGGAACGATCATGAGGATCAACTTGTGTGTCATGGGGTGCCCCCTTGCCTCAGTATATAAAGGAGGGAGAGGGGGAGGTGTGGCCGGCCCTATGGGTGCGCCTGGAGGAGTCCTACTCCAACCGGGAGTAGGACTCCCCCCTCTTGCCTCGTTGGAAAAGGAAGGAGGAAGGGAGAAAGAGGAAAGGGGGGCGCCCCCCCCCTTCCTTGTCCTATTCGGACTAGGGGGGAGGGGGCGCGCGGCCTGCCCTGGCCGGCCCTCCTCTTCTCCCTTATGGCCCATGTAGGCCCAATAACCCCCGGCGGGGTTCCGGTAACCCCCCGGTACTCCCGTAAAATCCCGATCTCACCCGGAACGTTTCCGATATCCAAATATAGGCTTCCAATATATCAATATTTATGTCTCAACCATTTCGAGACTCCTCGTCATGTCTGTGATCACATCCGGGACTCCGAACAACCTTCGGTACATCAAAACACAAAAACCCTAATTACGATCGTCATCGAACTTTAAGCGTGCGGACCCTACGGGTTCGAGAACTATGTAGACATGACCGAGACACGTCTCCGGTCAATAACCAATAGCGGAACCTGGATGCTCATATTGGCTCCTACATATTCTACGAAGATCTTTATCGGTCAGACCGCATAACAACATACGTTGTTCCCTTTGTCATCGGTATGTTACTTGCCCGAGATTCGATCGTCGGTATCTCAATACCTAGTTCAATCTCGTTATCGGCAAGTCTCTTTACTCGTTCCGTAATACATCATCTTGCAACTAACTTATTAGTTGCAATGCTTGCAAGGCTTGAGTGATGTGCATTACCGAGAGGGCCTAGAGATACCTCTCCGACAATCGGAGTGACAAATCCTAATCTCGAAATACGCCAACCCAATAAGTACCTTCGGAGTAGGGGTGGGCATAAAAACTGACAAACCGAAGACCGAACCGAAGCCGATACCGAAAAAACCGAATTTTCGGTTTTTTGCTGCTACAGGAAATTTCGGTTTTCTACTCTATTAACCGAATTAAATTCGGCAGGTTTGGTTTAACACCGATCACCGAAACAGAAACCGAAGTAATCGCAACGAACAACAGTGCCCAGGTAGCTAACGACGTAGCCAGGTTGCGATGGGTGGCCGCACGTGAGTCAGTGGCAAAAAGTGCACGTACGTGGTACTATGAAGGACCACAAGTATGTGGTAGCTACTCGCTTGGGCTGACCACACGTACGTGGTACCATGAAGGCCCAATTTTTTGTGAATGGCATCTCCCAGCCCATGTGGGCCATGTCACTCTTCGCTAAAGAAAGAAGTGGGCGAGCGAGCGTCCTACCAGGGACTGTTTAGTCCCACATCGCCTGGCTTATGAGAAATGGTGGAGACTTGCGGCTATACAAGAGGGTGCTCTGGCCACTGTCATTACACGCAAGGTCCATTCGGCATAAACCGGACACCGCACCGAATCAGTCGGTTAACCGAAATTTCGGTTTTGTATTTTATGTTGGCATTTTCGGTTTCTAGTTTTGCAAACCGAATTTAAAGAAAAACCGAATGGTAGAAACCGAAAATTCGGTTTATACCGAACGCCCACCCCTACTTCGGAGACACCTGTAGAGCACCTTTATAATCACCCAGTTACGTTGTGACGTTTGGTAGCACACAAAGTGTTCCTCCGGTAAACGGAAGTTGCATAATCTCATAGTCATAGGAACATGTATAAGTTATGAAGAAAGCAATAGCAACAAACTAAACGATCAAGTGCTAAGCTAACGGAATGGGTCAAGTCAATCACATCATTCTCCTAATGATGTGATCCCGTTAATCAAATGACAACTCATGTCTATGGTTAGGAAACATAACCATCTTTGATTAACGAGCTAGTCAAGTAGAGGCATACTAGTGACTCTCTGTTTTTGTCTATGTATTCACACATGTATTATTTTTCCGGTTAATACAATTCTAGCATGAATAATAAACATTTATCATGATATAAGGAAATAAATAATAACTTTATTATTGCCTCTAGGGCATATTTCCTTCAGTCTCCCACTTGCACTAGAGTTAATAATCTAGATTACACAGTAATGATTCTAACACCCATGGAGCCTTGGTGCTGATCATGTTTTGCTCGTGGAAGAGGCTTAGTCAGCGGGTCTGCAACATTCAGATCCGTATGTATCTTGCAAATTTCTATGTCTCCCACTTGGACTAGAGTTAATAATCTAGATTACACAGTAATGATTCTAACACCCATGGAGCCTTGGTGCTGATCATGTTTTGCTCGTGGAAGAGGCTTAGTCAGCGGGTCTGCAACATTCAGATCCGTATGTATCTTGCAAATTTCTATGTCTCCCACTTGGACTAAATCCCGAATGGAATTGAAGCGTCTCTTGATGTGTTTGGTTCTCTTGTGAAATCTGGATTCCTTCGCCAAGGCAATTGCACCAGTATTGTCACAAAAGATTTTCATTGGACCTGATGCACTAGGTATGACACCTAGATCGGATATGAACTCCTTCATCCAGACTCCTTCATTTGCTGCTTCTGAAGCAGCTATGTACTCCGCTTCACATGTAGATCCCGCCACGACGCTTTGTTTAGAACTACACCAACTGACAGCTCCATCGTTCAGTAAAAACACGTATCCGGTTTGCGATTTAGAATCATCCGGATCAGTGTCAAAGCTTGCATCAACGTAACCATTTACGGTGAGCTCTTTGTCACCTCCATATACGAGAAACATATCCTTAGTCCTTTTCAGGTATTTCAGGATGTTCTTGACTGTTGTCCAGTGATACACTCCTGGATTACTTTGGTACCTCCCTGCTAGACTTATAGCAAGGCACACATCAGGTCTGGTACACAGCATTGCATACATGATAGAGCCTATGGCTGAAGCATAGGGAACATCTTTCATTTTCTCTCTATCTTCTGCGGTGGTCGGACATTGAGTCTTACTCAACTTCACACCTTGTAACACAGGCAAGAACCCTTTCTTTGCTTGATCCATTTTGAACTTCTTCAAAACCTTGTCAAGGTATGTGCTTTGTGAAATTCCAATTAAGCGTCTTGATCTATCTCTATAGATCTTAATGCCCAATATATAAGCAGCTTCACCGAGGTCTTTCATTGAAAAACTCTTATTCAAGTATCCCTTTATGCTATCCAGAAATTCTATATCATTTCCAATCAATAATATGTCATCCACATATAATATCAGAAATGCTACACAGCTCCCACTCACTTTCTTGTAAATACAGGCTTCTCCAAAAGTCTGTACAAAACCAAATGCTTTGATCACACTATCAAAGTGTTTATTCCAACTCCGAGAGGCTTGCACCAGTCCATAAATGGATCGCTGGAGCTTGCACACTTTGTTAGCTCCCTTTGGATCGACAAAACCTTCTGGTTGCATCATATACAACTCTTCTTCCAGAAATCCATTCAGGAATGCAGTTTTGACATCCATTTGCCAAATTTCATAATCATAAAATGCGGCAATTGCTAACATGATTCGGACAGACATAAGCATCGCTACGGGTGAGAAGGTCTCATCGTAGTCAATCCCTTGAACTTGTCGAAAACCTTTTGCAACAAGTCGAGCTTTGTAGACAGTAATATTACCGTCAGCGTCAGTCTTCTTCTTGAAGATCCATTTATTCTCAATTTCTTGCCGATCAACGGGCAAGTCAACCAAAGTCCACACTTTGTTCTCATACATGGATCCCATCTCAGATTTCATGGCTTCTAGCCATTTTGCGGAATCTGGGCTCACCATCGCTTCTTCATAGTTCGTAGGTTCATCATGATCTAGTAGCATGACTTCCAGAACAGGATTACCGTACCACTCTGGTGCGGATCTTACTCTGGTTGATCTACGAGGTTCGGTAGTAACTTGATCTGAAGTTTCATGATCATTATCATTAGCTTCATCACTAATTGGTGTAGGTGTCACAGAAGCCGGTTTCTGTGATGTACCACTTTCCAATAAGGGAGCAGGTACAGTTACCTCATCAAGTTCTACTTTTCTCCCACTCACTTCTTTCGAGAGAAACTCCTTCTCTAGAAAAACTCTGAATTTAGCAACAGAAGTTTTGCCTTCGGATCTGTGATAGAAGGTGTACCCAACAGTCTCCTTTGGGTATCCTATGAAGACACATTTCTCCGATTTGGGTTCGAGCTTATTAGGTTGAAGCTTTTTCACATAAGTATCGCAGCCCCAAACTTTCAAAAACGACAACTTTGGTTTCTTGCCAAACCACAGTTCATAAGGCGTCGTCTCAACGGATTTCGATGGTGTCCTATTTAACGTGAATGCAGCCGTCTCTAAAGCATAACCCCAAAACGATGTTCCGGGGGCGTTCCGGGTGGCGTGAGTTGCGAAACTATTCCGCATTGTTTCAAAATGTAGACCAAACTCGTAACTCAAATATTCACCTCCACGATCAGATCGTAGAAACTTTATTTTCTTGTTACGATGATTTTCAACTTCACTCTGAAATTCTTTGAACTTTTCAAATGTTTCAGACTTATGTTTCATTAAGTAGATATACCCATATCTGCTTAAATCATCTGTGAAGGTGAGAAAATAACGATATCCGCCACGAGCCTCAACATTCATTGGACCACATACATCTGTATGTATGATTTCCAACAAATACGTTGCTCTCTCCATAGTACCGGAGAACGGCGTTTTGGTCATCTTACCCATGAGGCACGGTTCGCAAGTACCAAGTGATTCATAATCAAGTAGTTCCAAAAGTCCATCAGTATGGAGTTTCTTCATGCGCTTTACACCAATATGACCGAAACGGCAGTGCCACAAATAAGTTGCACTATCATTATCAACTCTGCATCTTTTGACTTCAACATTATGAATATGTGTATCACTACTATCGAGATTCATCAAAAATAGACCACTCTTCAAGGGTGCATGGCCATAAAAGATATTACTCATATAAATAGAACAACCATTATTCTATGATTTAAATGAATAACCGTCTCGCATTAAACAAGATCCAGATATAATGTTCATGCTCAACGCTGGCACCAAATAACAACTATTTAGGTCTAATACTAATCCCGAAGGTAGATGTAGAGGTAGCGTGCCGACCGCGATCACATCGACTTTGGAACCATTTCCCACGCGCATCGTCACCTCGTCCTTAGCCAATCTTCGCTTAATCCGTAGCCCCTGTTTCGAGTTGCAAATGTTAGCAACAGAACCAGTATCAAATACCCAGGTACTACTGCGAGCATTAGTAAGGTACACATCAATAACATGTATATCACATATACCTTTGTTCACTTTGCCATCCTTCTTATCCGCCAAATACTTGGGGCAGTTCCGCTTCCAGTGACCAGTCTGCTTGCAGTAGAAGCACTCAGTCTCAGGCTTAGGTCCAGACTTGGGTTTCTTCTCCGGAGCAGCAACTTGTTTGCTGTTCTTCTTGAAGTTCCCTTTCTTCTTCCCTTTGCCCTTTTTCTTGAAACTGGCTGGTGGTCTTATTGACCATCAACATTGATGCTCCTTCTTGATTTACCTCCGCGGCTTTTAGCATCGCGAAGAGCTTGACGATAGTTTTATTCATCCCTTGCATGTTATAGTTCATCACGAAGCTTTTGTAGCTTGGTGGAGTGATTGAAGAAGAACTCTGTCAATGACACTATCAATAGGAAGATTAACCCCCAGTTGAGTCAAGTGATTATGATACCCAGACATTTTGAGTATATGTTCACTGACAGAACTATTCTCCTCCATCTTGCAGCTATAGAACTTATTGGAGACTTCATATCTCTCAATCCGGGCATTTGCTTGAAATATTAACTTCAACTCCTGGAACATCTCATATGCTCCATGACGTTCAAAACGTCGTTGAAGACCCGGTTCTAAGCCGTAAAGCATGGCACACTGAACTATCAAGTAGTCATCAGCTTTGCTCTGCCAGACGTTCATAACATCTGGTGTCGCTCCTGCAGCAGGCTTGGCACTTAGCGGTGCTTCCGGGACGTAATTCTTCTGTGCAGCAATGAGGATAATCCTCAAGTTACGGACCCAGTCCGTGTAATTGCTACCATCATCTTTCAACTTTGCTTTCTCAAGGAACGCATTAAAATTCAACGGAACAACAGCATGAGCCATCTATCTACAATCAAACATGGACAAGCAAGATACTATCAGGTACTAAGTTCATGATAAATTTAAGTTCAATTAATCATATTACTAAAGAACTCCCACTTAGAAAGATATCCCTCTAATCCTCTAAGTGATCACGTGATCCAAATCAACTAAACCATGTCCGATCATCACATGATATGGAGTAGTATCAATGGTGAACATCAATATGTTGATCATATCTACTATATGATTCACGCTCGACCTTTCGGTCTCCGTGTTTCGAGGCCATATCTGTTATATGCTAGGCTCGTCAAGTTAAACCTGAGTATTCCGCATGTGCAACTGTTTTGCACCTATTGTATTTGAACGTAGAGCCTATCACACCCGATCATCACATGGTGTCTCAGCACGAAGAACTTTCGCAACGGTGCATACTCAGGGAGAACACTTATAATTTGATAATTTAGTGGGGATCATCTTATAATGCTACCGTCAATCAAAGCAAGATAAGATGCATAAAAGATAAAGATCACATGCAATCAATATAAGTGATATGATATGGCCATCATCATCTTGTGCTTGTGATCTCCATCTCCGAAGCACCTTCATGATATAACAACGCAATTGCATTGCATACAATAAAGCGACAACCATATGGCTCCTGCCAGTTGCCGATAACTCGGTTACAAAACATGATCATCTCATACAATAAAATTTAGCATCATGTCTTGACCATATCACATCACAACATGCCCTGCAAAAACAAGTTAGACGTCCTCTACTTTGTTGTTGCAAGTTTTACGTGGCTGCTACGGGCTTAGCAAGAACCGTTCTAACCTACGCATCAAAACCAAAACGATAGTTTGTCAAGTTGGTGCTGTTTTAACCTTCGCAAGGACCGGGCATAGCCACACTTGGTTCAACTAAAGTTGGAGAAACTGACACCCGCCAGCCACCTGTGTGCAAAGCACGTCGGTAGAACCAGTCTCGCGTAAGCGTACGCGTAATGTCGGTCCGGGCCGCTTCATCCAACAATACCGCCGAACCAAAGTATGACATGCTGGTAAGCAGTATGACTTATATCGCCCACAACTCACTTGTGTTCTACTCGTGCACAACATCAACGCATAAAACCTAGGCTCGGATGCCACTGTCGGGGAACGCAGTAATTTCAAAAAATTGCCTACGCACACACAAGATCATGGTGATGCACAGCAACGAGAGGGGAGAGTGTTTTCTACGTACCCTCGTAGACCGGCAACGGAAGTGTTGACACAACGTAGAGGAAGTAGTCGTACGTCTTCCTGATCCGACCGATCCAAGTACCGAACGTACGGCACCTCCGACTTCTGCACATGTTCAACTCGGTGACGTCCCTCGAGTTCTGATCCAGCAAAACTTTGAGGGAGAGTTTCGTCAGCACGACTGTGTGATGACGGTGATGATGTTCTACCGACGCAGGGCTTGGCCTAAGCACCGCTATGATATGACCGAGGTGGAATATGGTGGAAGGGGGCACCGCACACAGCTAAGGAACGATCACGAGGATCAACTTGTGTGTCATGGGGTGCCCCCTTGCCTCAGTATATAAAGGAGGGAGAGGGGAAGGTGCGGCTGGCCCTATGGGTGCGCCTGGAGGAGTCCTACTCCAACCAGGAGTAGGACTCCCCCCTCTTGCCTTGTTGGAAAAGGAAGGAGGAAGGGAGAAAGACGAAAGGGGGGCGCCGCCCCCCCCCCCCCCCCTTCCTTGTCCTATTCGGACTAGGGGGAAGGGGGCACGCGGCCTGCCCTGGCCGGCCCCCCCCTTCTCCCTTATGGCCCATGTAGGCCCAATAACCCCCCGGGGGGTTCCGGTAACCCCCCGGTACTCCGGTAAAATCCCGATTTCACCCGGAATGTTTCCGATATTCAAATATAGGCTTCCAATATATCAATCTTTATGTCTCAACCATTTCGAGACTCCTCGTCATGTCTGTGATCACATCCGGTACTCCGAACAACCTTCGGTGCATCAAAACACAAAAACTCTAATTACGATCGTCATCGAACTTTAAGCGTGCGGACCCTACGGGTTCGAGAACTATGTAGACATGACCGAGACACGTCTCCGGTCAATAACCAATAGCGGAACCTGGATGCTCATATTGGCTCCTACATATTCTACGAAGATCTTTATCGGTCAGACCGCATAACAACATACGTTGTTCCCTTTGTCATCGGTATGTTACTTGCCCGAGATTCGATCGTCGGTATCTCAATACCTAGTTCAATCTCGTTACCGGCAAGTCTCTTTACTCATTCCGTAATACATCATCATGCAACTAACTTATTAGTTGCAATGCTTGCAAGGCTTGAGTGATGTGCATTACCGAGAGGGCCTAGAGATACCTCTCCGACAATCGGAGTGACAAATCCTAATCTCGAAATACGCCAACCCAACAAGTATCTTTGGAGGCACCTGTAGAGCACCTTTATAATCACCCAGTTACGTTGTGACGTTTGGTAGCACACAAAGTGTTCCTCCGGTAAACGGGAGTTGCATAATCTCATAGTCATAGGAACATGTATAAGTTATGAAGAAAGCAATAGCAACAAACTAAACGATCAAGTGCTAAGCTAACGGAATGGGTCAAGTCAATCGCATCATTCTCCTAATGATGTGATCCCGTTAATCAAATGACAAGTCATGTCTATGGTTAGGAAACATAACCATCTTTGATTAACGAGCTAGTCAAGTAGAGGCATACTAGTGACTCTCTGTTTTTGTCTATGTATTCACACATGTATTATGTTTCCGGTTAATACAATTCTAGCATGAATAATAAACATTTATCATGATATAAGGAAATAAATAATAACTTTATTATTGCCTCTAGGGCATATTTCCTTCAGATGCTCCACCAACCAAGAAAAGAAAAACAAAGAAGAGAGATCGGGCTGCTTCCATAGAGCCCCTTGTTGTCGAGCCAATTTATGTTGCTCGTCCTGCGTCTGAACATCGTGAACGTCGTCTGGTAGTTCATGAGCCTGCTTCCACAGAGGCTCCTGAATCTAAAGAGAATCCAGCTGTTGACCCCACCATAGCTGAAGACATTGGTCCTCACGACAATATTGAAGATGATGAAGTCCTTCCTCAGATCGAGCACAATTTGGTATCATCGCCTGTTCTCACGAACAGCGAACTCATCAGCATTGGTCATCCATTGACGCCAATTGCTCAGGATGACTCATGGGTTGATCACCCTCAAGAATCCCCTCGTGCTGAAGAAACACCAGTCACTCCCCCACCACAGGTCACCACTCCGGTGATTGACAGTGAAGACTTTGAGGCCCAACCAACTCCATCTCCACAGGCGTCGCCAGCATTTCGCAGGCTTCGCAAAGGACCAAGGCCACAGGTCACATTGTCAAGTGTTCCAGAAGGAGAAGAGCGTCAATCCGTTTCACGCGAAGTCTTTCCTGAAGCCTCTCCTACTATGAACATCCCTGAATCTGAAGCCAAAGCGGCTGAAGATATTCCGGCTACATCAGCCGATGAAGAAGAAGAACCACGTGATGAAGAAAGAGTTGCTACAGCCCCGTCCAACCCTGAAGTTGTTCTCGAGGAGAACGTGTCCGACCCTCCAGCTCCTGAAGTGGAGGTTACCAATACTGAGGCGGCCACTAACATCAACACTGAAGCCAATGACGTTGTCATGGCTGAAGCTAATGTGGCGCCTGAAGCTAATGTGGTGCCAGAAGTGAATGCACCTGAAGCCAATGCAGCACCAGAAGCAAATCCGCTGCCTGAAGCCAATGCCTCTGCTCTTGTACCTCCTCCAAGGCCACACACCATCGAGCAAGCATATGATCGTGGACAGCTTGTTACCGTCCGCTGGCCAATCCTGGTTCCTCCGCCTGCTCCCGGACCTCAGTTTGCCTATCATGTGGAGCACAAGCCTCAGGTCCAGAAGCCAAAGCCAAGGCTACCACGATTTCCAGGTACTGCAACTTCACCAGGATCCATTTAATCTGAATGGATTCAAGGCACACAACACATTCTTCGATAGTGACAAGAACCCCTACACAAGGCCAAGAATCTCTTCGGACCGATTCTGGAGTTATCAGCAGCGAAGCTATTATTCATGCATCTTGTACAATCAGAGACGCATCTTCCCTCATATGCATCTTGATTGTGAAGCCATTGCTGGACTGCCATGCCTTGAAGAAGCCCTTGACTGCTTCCGTGATGCGGGTCTGCTCAACTTTGTGACTGCAAAGGAACACTGGAATGAAGAACTTCTGCTTCAATTCTATGCTACCCTCCACATTCGTGGATACAACAGGGATCCGAAGACTTGGATCCTTGAGTGGATGACAGGCGATCTTCATCATGAAGCTAAAGCCCAAGACATCATTGAGCTCACAGCCCTGCCCACTCCTGGCGAATATTATGAACCAGGTTGTCAACAACACCAGAATGCTTTGGAGAGCATTTTCCAGAAGCCAGAACCCAACATGAGCCAATTGCTGAGCATGATGAAGCCTTTGCCTCACGACGCTGAATACCCAACCAAATTCTTTGTTGAAGACCTAGAGTATCTGCCCCGCACCATTTACCACATCATCAGAAAAACTCTATGGCATGTCAAAGGACATTTGCAACGAAGCTTGAAGGAGCAATGAAGACTTTGGTTTTCTATATCTTCAATGGCATAAGCTTCAATGCTCAAGACTTCTTCATCAGGCAGTTGGCTGCAGCTGGCTCCGACATTTTTGGTCTAAAATTCTATGCTCCACGGGTCATGCGCCTTATCAAGCTTGACTCTGCCTTCAACTATCAGCCGTCTGCGCGCAATCATCTTGTATTCTTGCCAGAGGTTGATCTATCTGTTGAAGCTATTTACCCAGAGCCTGCTAAGGATCCAATCTATCTTCACAACGTTGATCGTCAAAGCTTCACCCAGCCCATTGAAGGAGTTCAGGCAGTCTCTCGTGTTTATCCCTTGGCTGGTAACACACGTGCCCCTCGCGCCCAAACTGACGCAACTGGAAGCACCATTGCCCAAAGGCCTCGGAAGCGATCTCGTGTTCTTAATGACCGAGAGCTTCTCGTCGCGCTAAATCAGAAACAGGATAAGCATCATGACTGGCTTAAGCGTCAGATGCAAAGCCTCTTGGTGGACGTCAATCGCATTCGCAATCTTGCCACCAAGAATGCCTTTGTTACACATGAAACCTGTCGGAGGTCTTGGAAGAGTTTGACTTTGCTCACTGCTGAACAAGATCTTCACGACGATGGCTTCACAGAAAGATTCAAGTTTGACTCCACTCCTCCAAGGAATGCTCACTTGCGTCGGACTCCCTCCCTTGAAGACTCTGAATATTCTTCCTGAGCTGCAACGGTGAATGCCAGAGTTATCGATGATCAAGATGATGCCACTTCACCACCTCCACCTTCAGCGCGTCTCGACACTGCACCAAGTTCTTCTGCACCACCGGACCTCAACGACGACCCTGCTGCTTCGCCTACTCCTCATGGGAACGAGTAGAAGCTCTATGTCTTCAAACCTTTTTGGTCATTACTGACAAAAGGGGGAGAAGCATATGAGTTGATAGTCTTCAAGCGGGTCCATATGGGTGGTTGCTTTACTTTTTGCTACTTTTGCCAAGTGCTTACAACTCTCGCTTTTGAAACATTTGGTTCATTTTGAGTTGTAACACTTAAACTTGATGGTCGTCTGCTACCTTTTTCGACACTATGTGATGCGATGATAAATTCCGCATGTGCGACGATAAATTCCGCACGAAGTCATTTGGCAGACGTCCATTTTCCATTATGCATGTCATTATCTTCGATATAACCTTTCATGCATGATGAATTGTCTTCATAAGTAAAAGAGGAGCTCCGCAAGTACAACCTGCCATGTGCATTTGCATTCAAAAGCAAATACTTATATGCACATCTTCAGGGGGAGCCTTTTCCTGCTACTTACGAAGACAATACTTAAATCCTTTACAATTTCACATACTTTTATCCCCGTTGAAAACTTCAACCAGTTTGTCATCAATCACCAAAAAGGGGGAGATTGTAAGTGCATCTAGTGCCACCCCTTGTTGGTTTTGGAGTATTGACGACAAACCTGGTTGAGGGACTAATGTGTTTGTGAGAATTGCAGGATAACACAGGTAGAAGTCCCTCATTGATTCGTTTTTCCTACCGGAGATGACCCCTAAAAATGAATGAAGACATTGAAGTCAAAGGTGGTATGTGAAGACATTCACATTGAAGACTATGACAAGAGAAGACATCGCGTGAAGACTATGGAGCGCGAAGACTTACTTGTTTCGTCGTTCTTTTTCTTCTTTGTTGAGTCATAGAAACCACCGTACTATTAAGTGGGGTCCAAGTGAACCAGTCAGAATGACTGAAGTGATGCTTAACCAAAATCCTATGTCTTCGAACGAAGACAATGAGAGCAAATCTTATCCAGAGTTGGATAAGTCAGCTTTGCTCGTAGCTCAAGTAAAGTTGCCGTGTATGTTTGAAATCTGACCGTTGGAACACGTGTCAGTTCCTTAGTGACCCAGGGTCATTTCGGATAAATCAGGTCGGGTTGCCTAGTGGCTATAAATAGCCCACCCCCTACACCATAAATTGGTTGGCTGCTCAGAGTTAGTGCACGGCTTTTGTCGTTTGAGAGCAACCCACCTCGAAGCCTTTGAGAGAGAAATCCTTGCGAGGACAAAGCCCTAAACACCCAGAGCCAAAGAGTGTTAGGCATCACTGAAGTCTTCCTGTCTGTGTGATCTGAAGACTTATTACACTTGAGGACTGTGAATCCTTTAGCCGGTTAGGCGTCGCGTTCTGCGCATCCAAGAGTCATTGTGGATCGCCGGTGAACGAAGTCTGTGAAGGTTTGGAAGTCTACCTTGAAGACTTACCAGAGTAATTGGGCGAGGACTGGGTGTCCTTAGCTCAAGGGGAATAAGGTGAAGATGCAGTCTTCTAAGTTGAATCTCAACCTCCCTAACCAGATGTACAGTTGTCACAGCAACTGGAACTGGTCCAACAAATCATTGTCTTCAACGAGCCACTGGTTCTATCCTTCCCATCTCTTTATTTGCAGATTAGTCATTGTGAAGTCATTGCCTATTTGCATTATCTATTTGTCTTCACTGTGTGACTGTTTGTTCTGATTGGCTTCATATTATCTTCCATCCTGATCCATACTGCCTAGCTGCTATTAGTCTTTGTGCTTTCACTTCATTAAATACTTGACTATGGCTTGCCTAGTGTAGTCTACCTTCCGCTGCATGTTAATATGTTCATTTCTATCGTCTGTCTTCGAAACTTCCATGTTTTGAAGACTTTCGTAAAAATCGCCTATTCACCCCCCTCTAGTCGATCACTAGCAATCTGTACCATCCATGATTGATTTGATGGCCCAGATAGATTTTTCTATTTTTGCATCACAATGCTAGATTCTATTGTAGTTGCTCCCGGATCAAGGGTTTGCTTCATACTGTTTAAGTGGCGTTGATTTGTTCGTCAAGTAGCCAACCCCGTTAGCTGGGATGAGGGTTTTCTTCACGTGGCGTATTCATTCATCAAGCAGATCCTCTATTAGGCCTTGTTCAGTTGCCGTGGTTAGATTCCACGAGTGGTTTCTAACCTCCTAGGAATTAGGTGATCCCCTACTTGTCACCCAACCCCTGCTGTTCCTCATCCACATGAATCCCTATGACCATAACCTGTTCCGTTACTCCCTTCCTATATTCTCTTGGCGGCACATCAGGTCAAATCGGGAGGAGATGGGAAAGAAGAGTGGGAGAGGAGAAGGAGAAGAGGCTTACCGGATGGGAGAGAAGGGAAGGGTGGGGAAGTATGCCACCATCGTCGCCTCTAGATGGCTGCATCGCCGCTGCCGCTGCCGCCGCCACCGAATCTCAGGACTCGGGAAGAAAGGGCTTGAACCTTTTCTTCTCGCGTAGCGTTTCGTCCGTCGCAAGAGGGATTGGTTCCATGAGTAGAGGGGCAAGGATTATATCCCAGGTAGTTCCACCTGGTTTGGGAGGGATTGGGCAGGGGTGTAGCCCTGACCGGGTTTAACCGAACACACTTATAAAGCAAGCCGAGGTCTAATCCCGATCGGGCCGAAACCACAGGGTTCGGCGGGGATTGGGCCCCAATCCCGGCGGGGGAGGTGCTAACCGAACAAGGCCTTAAGAAGATTGGGAGGTTAGATTGGGCAACCACATATAAGTGCATGTCCATATAATTCAGAGCCTCAGCCACATTTTTTATTTTGCGCACCACAAATAACGACGTGTGAAAGGTCCTACCAATCATCCAGGCTACCAGTGTTAAATGACATGAAAAGGAGTGAAAGGATTCAAGTCACGGATGTCAAAAAACAAAGGGGTAGAAGTCACCCGTATTTTCCAAGAAACCAAGCCTAACGTCAATACAATAAATTGCTGCTCATCATATCAAAGAAATAATATTTTGGCCTTATTTATATAACTAAGTGGACATGATAACTAGTCAAAAACGTATGATATTTGAAATCATTGTGCAAAGTATCAACAAGTAGAAAGAGCATCCAGGAGGCATTTAACTGGGACATCATTACAAAAACACTGAGCTTGCGAATGGCACATAACAGATCCACAGCTAATAGCCAGCTCCGCAGTCAAAATTCCAAGCCTCAAGCCTACAGGCACCAAAACACATGTCAATCAAATCAGGGTGTGAACTACAATTTTGTAGCAGAACGAAGAGATTTGTAGAACTGAGTATAGAGTGATAAATACCTTGCTGGCAATGTTACTGGATAGCCAGTCCAGGCCCTCATACAGACCCTCACCGGATGTAGCACATGTGCTCTGGATGTACCTGTTGAAATGAAGAGCATGAGTGGCTTAGAGCATCTCTAGCAGATCCTGTAAAAGCGGTCAAACCTTCGTTTTTACAGTACAAGCTGAAAAAAACGTAAAATAGCATATCACGTAAAAAAAATTGCAGGCTCCCGTATATTCAAGCTCCTATCCGTCATATATGGAGGATTTCAGCCATTTTTGGAGGATCCTGTAAAGCCGGTCAACGCCGGAGCTGGGGCCTCGCGACACCATGCATGAGCAGCGAGCAGGCGGAGGAGCTTGTCGGCAGCCGGCCGAAGCATTACCGGAACACGCGGCGCACCGGAACGTCGCCGGAGCGTGCAAGAGCAGGCAGCAGGCCACATCAGGCGGCAGGCCGGATCAGCGCCGTTCTGGCCGGCCGGAGTTTGAGTTTGTGCATGCTTCCGTCCTGGGGAAGAAGCGCGAGGAGAAAAAACAAAAAAAATAAACATTTATGGTACGGGTTTACAGGATCTGTTCCACCCGATGCCTCGCGGTACCGTAAATTTGTTTTAGGGGCCTGTATACTGTTTTCTACAGATGGTGCTTTACAGGATCTGGTACGGATGTGGGTGGATTCCAAAACTTATTCCACTGCAAAAGATAAGCAAGAAAAACAAGTAGGCCTTGCTTACCAGTGACGTTGACGAAGGGAATGTAATCCAAGCTTATCAGTAATTTCAGCAGCATTCATAGCATTTGGAAGATCTTGCTTGTTGGCAAAGACAAGCAACACAGCATCGCGCAACTCATCCTGTCATCAATAATGACTATCATATAATGCAGTTGAACAAAATATCGCTTCCCAACTACACAAATTAAAAGTTACTTAGATGTATGTATGCTAGAACAGGTGCAGCAAAACCATATACTATAGTAACTCTGTACTAGCTAATAGACAACAAAAACTGCATTAACAGGCCACTTCCTAGAGATAATTTTTCCCAAAAAAGGGGTTAAACGTAATAAACAGTAAGTGGTCTCATATGAACGTCCTGTCAAAATAATTGCTTCTTCTCACATTAGTGTGTTATAAATTATGATAGTTCAAACAATGATTATGTTAATCAAGCTCACCAATTGGTTGCTATATTGAATGGATAGCATGATAAGAGTAATCCAGCACAAATGTACCTCATTCAGCATCCTGTGGAGCTCATCTCTGGCTTCAACAACACGGTCCCTATCATTGCTGTCCACAACAAAGATAAGACCCTGCGTGTTCTGGAAGTAATGCCTCCAGAGAGGTCTGATCTGTTCTTACAAGCACAAAGCATCAGCTTAAATGAAATGTAACAATTTGCAGGAAGATTAAGGTAAGGAAAACACTGAATTTACAATACACAGAACACTGCAACAGGTCATACCTTGTCCTGACCCCCAACATCCCAAACAGTGAAGCTAATGTTCTTGTACTCGACAGTTTCAACATTGAACCCTGCATTTTAAAGGAAACATTGTTACCATGTCATGGTTCAAGCTTAAGTAGAGGCTGTTCAATAAGAACCAAGTGTTCAAAGCATTTTGTCCACTTTTTGTTGATATCAGCCTGTGTAACTATATGTTCTGTCAGTTATATCATTGCAGAGGCCACAAGTAATGATGGCTTCAGGGCCCATTATAGGCAATCTTTTCCTACATCCTACTCCCTCCTTTCCGGTTTATAAGGCTTATTTCAACTTTTTTGTTTTTCCAATTTACAGGGCTCATCTCCATCTCATTTTTAGTTTCCAATGCGCATTAAATCTTTGCATGCAAGAATTAAAGAGGAATGGCCAAGCATGCATGCACTGCAATTAATCCAAATTAATGCATGAGTTTAATTGGGGTAGTTTTGTAAAGTACGAGATACATTCCTCCACTCACAAAATGCCTTGGTTGATGAGATTTGAGACTTGAGCCTTATAAACCGGAAAGGAGGGAGTATTATTCAAGCAAGCATTTAATGATTTTGCTTTCTAAATTAACTTCCATTACATAAACTGCCATAGTTATCAAGAGACAACACATACCACTGAATTCATCAACCGCATCAAGACTTGAAGAAGAGGCAACAATTCTGATGGGCATAACAATAGTTCAAGCAGGAAGAATACAGACGAAGTACTACGAGTTTGCAACTTCGTTATCAATTAAGAATTTGAGATTGAGATGTACTCCCTCCTTCCCAAAATAAGTGCCATGGCTTTAGTTCAAATTTGTTATAACTTGAACTAATGCCAGGACACTTATTTTGGGACGGAGGGAGTAACTTTTATAGCATGCGCTTGAAGTAGAGCAGCGATAGGCTGTTCCAACAATTGGCCACCTCAATCGTACAACCTTTTCAGGTAGGGATGCCTCGAAAAACAGTTGCATATTTTTAAACATCAAGTAAAATAGGCTCTACCGCTTAGAATTCAGGTTTCCACACTACTGATCCATCAGATCCTCATAGTTCAACTAATAACCTTCTATATACAATGAAAAAAAAACAAATATGTTCAGTTAAGAATGAAGTGTATATGCCCACCTAAACTGTCACAAATTTCGGCTGCATCACCCCCTCCGAATATAAAACCGTTATATAATCCCTCAAGTTCCCAATATCAAAGTATCAAACAGAACACCGCCTAGACCAAAATAAGCTGTTTTGGAAGCCGGTTTTGCTGATGTGGACAGACTGCACATGATCATTGATGCTAACAAGCTTTCCACCAAGTGCGCCATGCCAATATTAGAGCATCTCTAGCCCATTCCCCAAGAGTTATATATGGGCAGAAACTTCCATTTTGGGGAATTAACAGCCATCTTGCCCATCCCCGATTTCCTTTAGCTCCCCAAGAATTAGCTTTTCATCCCCAAAACATTTCCCTCTAGCCCATTTTTGCTATGAGAAGAGCACTTCTCATTAAAAATGGGGAGGCCACTCCACTCTTGCATTCATGGCATGGCGGCCAATAGCACGACACCAATTAATGAACCGCCTCGATCTCCCCACGCCGCCTCCCAAGTGTTGCCAACGTCCCTCGATCTGCCGGTGCCATCCCGAGCCGTCTTCCCAATCGCCGAGCCCCCGCACAGCTTGCCGATTCCTACCTCGTTCTCCTATCCCTGTCGCAGCAGCTGCCACCAAAGGACCGCGTCATTAGGCTCCAGATGTAGGGCAAGTGGGTGACGGAGATCCATACCATGGTCACGGCAACGCTGGTGTGGCCTGGCATGCGCCTACGACGCCTTCGTGCTCCAGTTATTCAAGAGCCGCGTGAAGCTTAACTTCCTCGATAACGCCATGGCCACCATCACACCTCCTGTTAGGTACACCTCTTGGGCCAAGGAGCACCACGCTACCTAGCATGTTGATGCCGCCTTGGTGGCCACACTACTCAAGGACCCACGAATCGTCGATGAGAATCATGTGTTCTTTGTGTCCATGGAAACCACATGCACGATCGAGCACGAGTGTCGCGAGATCACCTGCCTCGCCAACGAAGACGACTAGATGTGGTGGAGTCAGCCCACTGCCAGCGACCACGGGGCCAACCACTGCGACGGGGGGAGGGGATGATCCCTATCTACTCTAAGTCCGACTTCTTGGAATTCTCCGAGTAGAGCTCGGGGATGATCCCTATCTACTCTAAGTCCGACTTCTTGGAATTCTCCGAGTAGAGCTCCTCTTTATATATCTAGTATCTAGTTCTATTTAGTTTACGTTATATCTATATCTATATCTATTTACCTACTAATAAAGCAAGTGATATGCTTAGTTTCGTCCCATTTAGGTGATTTTATATTTAATCTATATATGCGAGGTGGTACTAATTTGAGGACCTATTTTTGGCTTCTTCCGCTCAGTTGGGCTGAGTCCGCCTATGTACATAGCTCGATTGGGCCTCAACCTAGGCCTGCACTCACGCTCCAGAAGGTAGACGTATTTCAACTTTTTTTTCACTCGGTCGTTTGCGTTTCATGTAAGCAAACAAATAAAAACGTTTCGTGCCTGCCCAGATTCGAACTCATGTCGACAGAAAAAAGAGCCCAACAAAGCTTGACCGGCTAGCCAACTTAACCATGCCTTGTTCGTGCCAAAGTGAAAAACGCAATATTTATTTAATCATTGCACGGGGCTTGCATAGCCTGGACCGCCGCCCATGCATGCAGCCAGGGCCTTGCATTCCTGATTCAGCTGAGTCCGAACGTGCGTACACATTCAATAAATCAGTTAAAGTCCTTGGTACAAAATATGATAAATCAGCCAAAAAGTCTCATCTTGCCTCATTACATCAAATTCTTGTAATTTATATACGCTTGGTTGAGGAGATAATAAGGAACGTACGCGAGAATCAATGGCAAATAAATCGGTGAAACAAGGAAGGAGGCGCCAGCGGTAGAGGAAGGGAAGGAGAGGAGGCGAGGCTGAGGGGCGCCGGAGGCAGCGGCCGATGGCGCATGTCGCCGGATCTGGAGGCGCGTCGCCCTGGCAAAAGGGGATGAAGAAGATGCTTGGCCTTTTGTGCAAATGGGCCGGCCTGCTGGTGGCCCTCTCTTCCTCTGTTATTCTCTTCTTTTTCCATTTGACAAAACAAACAGAAAAGCACAAAGGGCTTGCACAGAATATTTTAAGTGTGCATATTTTCGTGGACTCATTTAAATATGTTTGATCCAGAAAAAATGCAAAGAGACATGTTGATGGGTTTTGAATAAATCGGCAGGACTTGGGCTAATTATTAAAAGGTTATAATCGGTGGCCTCTCTACACCCACATACAGAAATATTCAAAGAAGGGCACCTGGGCTAATTATTAAACATATGTGTTACCATAATTAAATTGAAAACATCGGCATATCTTGTGCATTTCATTGGACGTGAGGGCGTGTTAGCTCGTAGAAACACTCGCCAAGTGCAGAAGCCTTCCTCGCACATGCCCGGAAGAGAACTAATCACCAAATGTGGTTAAGGTATTATGGGCTAGAGGCATATGAAGATTTATCACCCGTTGCAACCCACAGGCACTTTTGCTAGTGTGTGTGTGTGTACATATGCATATATATACATATATATATATACATAGGGAAAATACATCCTACCCCCACATGTCTTATATACTACCATGTGGTATTATATATACTACTTTATCAAGTATGTTCATATATTATATACAACATATTTCAAAGTGAGTTACATGAAAAAATTGTAAGTTGGCTCATAGTTTTATTATATTTGTGAAATACGTATATATTTGTACGTAAAAAGGAGCATACTCAAAATACAATGCATGCTACCTAAAAAGTAGTATATCTATATCTATATACCTACTAATAAAGCAAGGTGCGTTTCTCCAATTTTTTCATCCGTTCACCATCGAAAAGTTTTTTCTATTCGAGGTGGTACTAATTTTTTGTTCGTTCTCTATTAGAAAAGGAAAAACGCCCGAATTTCATACATGGGCCGCCAATAGTGTGGCCCAGCAAAGCCAGCCCGTTTATTTTCGTGCCCACGTAAGTAGCAAAACTCTATTTATTGTAATGAGCGTCAAATAGCAGCAAATTCGCACATGGCCACCAAGCTGGGCTGACCCGTTCTCTTTTTCTTTGTTATATTGCAGTGAGCATCAAATAGCAGCAAACTCTATTAATTTTGTGCCCATGCAACTGGAAAACTCCTATTAATCGCACTGAGCGTCAAATATTTACAAATTCGCACAGGGCCCCCTAGCTGGGCTGAACTGTTTTTTCTGGTTCCGTGTTATGTTTCTATTTTTCTTTTTCCATTTCTTTCTTTTCTTTCTTTCCCGTTTCTTTTGTCTTATTTCCTTTCAAGTTTATTTTTCTTTCTCCCTTTTTCATAAATTCAAAAAAAAATCGGAACAGTTCATATTATTAGAAAAACTTGATTTTTTAAAAAGATCCAAAGTTTCAAAATATTTTTTTTGAAAAATGTTCAAAATATTAAAATTTTGTTCTCATTCCAAAAGTGGTACAGATGTTTTTTAAATGTTCCATTTTTCTTTGTCTTTCCAAAGTTTTTCGGGTTTTCCAAAAAAAAGCATTTAAAAAATGTTCCAAATATGAACAATATTCTCTTTTTGGTGAAATATTCACAAATTCAGGATAATGTCCGAGGTTAAAGAAAAACATTTTAAAAAATTGTTCTGAGTGTTCAAAATGTTTTTCCTTTTTCAAAAGCAATCACAAATTCGAAAAATGTTCTTGTTATTTTAAAAGGTTCATGTTTTTAAATTAAATTGTGAATTTCGAACGATTCAAATTTTGTTGTATATATTTAAAAACTTTTTTCCGTTTCTATATCTTTTTCTTTCCTGTTTCTTTTCTCTTTCTTTCTTTCAAGCTTATTTTTCTTTCTCCCTTTTTTTGTAAATTTAAAATTTTCAAAAAAGTTCATAATACCAAAAAAATTCGAATTTTGAAATATATTCCGATTTGAAAATTCTGAAATATATTTCATTTTGAAAAAAATTCGGAACATTAAATCTTTGCTCTCATTCTAAAATAGTCACAAATCCGCATAGGGCGCCCAAGCTTGCGTGAACCGTTTTCTTCCTTTTGGTCTGTGTTATGTTTGTATTTTTCTTTTTTTTCCCGTTTCTTTTGTCTTTTTCCTTTCAAATTTGTTTTTCTTTCTCCTTTTCTCATAAATTCAAAATTTTCAAAAAAGTTAAGATTATTAGGAAAATTGGAATTTTTTTAAAAATGTCGAAAATTTGAAAATATATTATGTTTTGAAAAATGTTTGAAATACAAAAAATGTTCTCATTCCAAAATTGGTATATATTTTTATACACGTTCCATTTTTTTCTTGTGTTTTCCAAAGTTATTTGAGATTTTCCAAAAAAATCATTTTAAAAATGTTTGAAATATGAAAAATATTCTTGTTTTGGTGCAATGTTCGCAAATTCAGAATAATGACCGAGTTTAAAGAAATACATTTAAAAAAATCTGAATGTTCAAAATGGGTTTCCTTTTTAAAAACCAATCACAAATTCAAAAAGTTTTCAAGTTATTTTAAAAGGTTCATGTTTTCACATAGAAGGGACATTGGTGTCTGGTGATGTGCTAAATATGCTAATGAAACATGATTTATGCGCTACAATTAGTAATTCATCCTGTTACGCAATCATAAGAGAGAATGGTCGAAACTACCGTGCCCCAAAGGTCGCCGCGTAGCTACCAAATGAGGTAGACACAACCCCGACACAGAGGCGGACCCGGAGAAAAAAAGGCACAAGTTAGATGGTTGCCGGCACACCGACTAATCCCACCACTATCAAGATCTCACAGGACAAACATGACCCGCGAGAAGTCCACAACACCTCTCTCTATCACATCGCTATGCTGATCGTTTTTCTTTGACATGTTATGGTGATCTTTTTGGTGGACACATCAATTATCTCTCCCATTGCTTCCGGCAAAGAAATATCTCTCCCGTTGCAACGCATGGGCATATGTGCTAGTATACTACCTAAATATTCTTATATACTACATACTACGCGTACATACTCTCTGATTTGATAAATACTACTTAGAACTCAAGTGGTGGTAATTACCACCGGTGGTAGATAAAATTATATATATATATATAGGTGCGCTAAAGTGAGCCCGAGCGCATTGTGCTTATTCTACGCTCCGACCCATGGAGCGCACCTTGTCTGCTAATCAGTTACGTCATTCTTTAATTAGCGCAGCCACATGCATGCATATGGTAAATAACTTAATTCATTTACTATGTTTGGCCGGCGTTTTACTAGCATGCGAGTCGAGGATGCCAGACGGAGTACATTGCAGGTTGGCTGTAATTCATTTAATCCTGTTACTATATTTAGCATGGTTTTTTACTAGCATGGGAAACAAGAATAAAGGACGGGACCAATGCATGCGGATGATAACTGTTTTAATTCGGTTACCATTCCTACCATGCTTTTTACTACCATGTGAAACAAGAGTCCATAAGATGTAGGATGCAGACATGCAGTAACCCAATTTGTTCTATTACCAAGTTTTTCATGAACGATTACTAAGTTACTATAATTCTCATGGTTGATTACTATATGCCATTCCAAGCAGGCATATAGAAAGAAAAAATGGCGATGGGACCATGCACCTGTTAAATATGTTACTACTTTTTTCATGGTTGATTATTGTGTATCATTATGAGCATGGATGTAAAAAAGACAAATGGTGGCAGTGCGTGAACTAGTGGGTGCAGATAGTAACTGAATTTATTGGGTTACTATATTTCTTATGGTTGTTTACGATGTGTTGTTACAGCCATGCATATAAAAAAAGAAATGGTGGCGGGACCGATGCATGCAGATGGTAACCGAATTAATTCTATTACTATATGTTCCACAGATTTTACTAGCAGGTGGAAGAATAATGCCGATTAAGCCGAACGGTGCGTGCGACACAGGCGGAGCGCAGAATAAGCGTTTTACGCTCCCACTTAGTTTAGCGCCACCGTTAGTTAGTTAGTTAGTTAGTTAGTTGGTTAGTTTGATGTCAACGTAGTGGTGTAGTAGGTAATGACTGTTTAACTATGCTATGCATGATGTTGATGTGGTACTGTTGTTTAACTATGCAATGAAGTAGTTCAAATTTGTGTTTGAAAAATTCGCATGCATTTGCGGGGTCAAGTCTTGAGGGTGGGGCTAGACAGACAAAAGTTCAATTCCCTAAAAAATGAGGAATTAAAGGATGGGGAATTAAAAAATAGGGGATTGTCTAGAGATGCTCTTGTCGATCTTGGTGTCACACCACCATCGTGCTGCACCATGACCTTGCTGACCATAGCATAGCATCCACCACGGTCGAGGCGCACCCGCCGCGCCATCAGCACTAACAAAGCTCCGCTCAAGCTCTTTACGTACATTGAGGCGAACGGCGACGTGGGGCCATCGCAGTGGTACACAAAGCCCTTGGCGAACTGCAACATTTGGTGGACATGGCACTGGCTCAGGTATGGCAGGAGCAGAATGTGCCCTGCTGCCGACAATGACTCCTTATGCATCCTTGCATTGAGAAACAACGCAACCGACTTCTTATGCATACTTGCGACGAGAAACAACATTGGGTGGACGTGGCACTGGCTCGGGTATGGCAAGAGCATCATGGCCCCCAATGTCAGTGTTGGCTTCTTATGCGTCCTCACGATGAGAAGCCATGGCTACTTAGCTAAGCTAGTTATGTGTCACAATACTAGCGGCCAACGTTGCTAACCAAACATATGAAGAGGAGGCAAGAGGCCCTTCGGCATCGCTCACTGCCAAGACAAACCACTACATCTTGACACTGCCAAGACATTTCCCTTCATCACACAGCCGCCAGCCACCGCGCTCGGCAAAACCCAGTACCCCAACTCCCATATCAGCTGACACCCTATCAAGCTGAATAATGTCAACGAAGCACGCAAGTGAGAGGAGCCACCAGCACACACACTCAAATCATTGTACCAGTCTAGGTAAGTCAAATCACGCTGGCACCAAAACAACGCGGGAGAAGGGGTTTGAGTCGACGAAGGGCAAGCCGGTGCTACGAGTAGCGGTGTCGTGGTCCGCAGGAGGTGAGCCCTTTGTAGTGGTGTCGTTGTCTGCAAGAGATCTTAGCGCAGCATAGCTTGCTCCGATGCAAGCAGGTAGGTGCACAATTGCAAACAAGGACAACAAGAAGTGGGTGCACACCAACAGAATGATGAAGAGCAAACGGGTCACACTGGTGCTGACGTACGCGTTCTTCGAGTGGATCATCTCATAACGCTCCTCCCCTGCATAGCATCTTCTCCTCCTCATAGCACAGACTGCTCCTACTCAACAACCGAGATCCTCTTCCCAACAGCATGGTGTGGGTGCCAGCTTTAGCGTCTAGACTACACCGCAGAGATGTTGCGCCTGACATGTGCGGGGACTGTGAGGCAGCTTTTCCAGGAAGGCACTGCTATAATGGATGAGGCAGAGCAAGCTCCATATGGTTCCCAGGATGATGTGCCAATATAAGTTAAACAATAAATCCTAGTCCGCATGCTATGCGGGTCAAACCATAAAACTTCCACACACAAAAAAGCATCTTCAAAACGAACTTGGAGGTCTGCGATCAGGTGTGTTGCCCGGTTTTGGAAACTTGAGGTGATTATATAACCAATTTTAGAGTTAAGGTGGTGATGCAATCAAAGCGTGAAAGTTTAGGGGGTACATCAACTCTTTTCTTTGGTTGGTTGATTAATTACATGGCATGCCCTAACATTTTTTTCGTTTTTTCCCAGCTATTGGTTAGCCAAAATATTGGCTAGAGATACCTTGACCTTATTGGCCAAAATTTTGCACCAAAAATAGTTCTGAAAGATTAGCATGTAAACAAGACAGAAGCACATCTTACCTATGGTTGGGATAGTGGTAACGATCTCGCCGAGCTTCAGCTTGTAGAGGATGGTGGTCTTTCCGGCAGCATCAAGACCGACCATGAGGATCCGCATCTCCTTCTTGGCGAAAAGCCGGCTGAAGAGCTTCCCGAACGCGAGCCCCATCTCGCCCTACCCCTCTTCCGAACGCCTGCAATTCGCGACCATTACTCGCTCAGATCTCCATTACGGGATCCAACCCAAAAAAACAAACGGCTCAATACACATCCTCATGCACAAATCTAACCCCACGAATCGGATATATCACACGAAAGTCGTATGGATAGTAGAATCACAAACTACACGCGCCCAAATAAATTCGAGATCCGCGACGTGACGGAACGGTCGCAGATCTAGCGCCGCCGAGGACCACGCAATTCGAACGTCAGATTCAATCTTTGGATCGGTGGTATCGGCAGAAAACCGATGATCGATTCCTCTGCGACGACGGGAGCAGACAGAGAGATCATGAGGGGGTTCACCTGCGAAGAAATTTCGAATGGTGGGGAGACAGAGGAATGGAATGGGGTGGGTTAGTGGGACGAGACTTGCCTGCTCCCGTCTAGGTGTCTTGATTTGATTAAAACAAAATAAGACCCGGCCCCATTCTTTTAAAATCAGAAGGGAGATAATTAGAACAGAAAGAAAAAAAAATAGCCGTAGGATGAAGTGGGAGCACAGATGGGAACACAAGAAGAGAGCAGGCAAGTCGGATCCGGATTAGTGAGGCTCCTTCATCCCCACGACATTATTTTTCCAAATTGAAAGGTCACGTCTAACTTTATTTACTCATAAGTCACACAAATATATGTGCGTTGCGCGAACCAATCTGTGGTTGGATGATTAGGGGACTGTGGTATCCTCGGTTCATCAGGGTTTAAATTCTGGTGCTCGCATTTATTTTTGGATTTATTTCAGGATTTCCGGCGATGCGCATTCAGTGGGAGAAGACGTTCCCGTCGATGATGAGATGCCTTCGGTAACTTCGTAAATTTTAAAAAAATATGTCGGCTCAGTCTTTCGAAGATGCTCATAAGGGTAGGGTATGCGTGTGTGCGTTCATATGAATGAGTGTATGCGCATGTATATGAGTGTTTGTGTCTGTACTGATGTTCAAAAAATATATGTGCGTTGCCACGGACGATAAAAACAATACGATATTATTAGAATATTAGGTAAATTCATGATTAATTTCAGTAAATAATTCATAACTAGAACAAAAACTAACATGCAAGAAGCATATTAGATGAACAGAAAAATATGCACAGCGGCATCATGCATGTAACAACAATTATAAATAGAGAATGAACAGATTAGGAAGGACGTAATGTTCGTTGAGAGCGATGTTGTTGATGATGATCTGCTATTAACGGGCTTAAAGACGATGAGTAGCGTCGTTGACGGAGTACTCGAAATGAGGTACTCTAATCCTCAGTAAATGTTAATTAGTATGTGGTGCTATTAAGTCGCTCGTGTCGCCCCACCCCGCGGGCGATCCGGGCGAAACCTAGCCGCCGCACCAGCCTCCTCCAGATCCGCCCACCTCCCCTCGCCGCCGCCGGCAAGCGCCGTCGGGCAAAGCTCGCGCGACGTCGGCGGCGGGGGGCCTTCCTTTTCTTCCCTCTCGCGAGGCTATGGCGGTGCGGGGCCGCTTGGCCAAGGAGAGGCGCGGGGGCGTGGCGCACGCGAGGAGCAGGCGTGGTCGGCGCGGCGCGCGCGGCGTCGGGACGCTAGGCAGGCGCAGCGAGCAGGCTGCGATGCGCACGGCGGGCGTGGAGTGCAGGCGGTGGCGTGCGCGGCGGGCGGGCGCCGCCCGCTCGGGTGCCGTGGGGGTGCGGGGGCGTTGCGGTCGGCTTTGGCCAGATCTGGCCTCTAGCAACCTATGGCTGGAGGGCTGGCTCGAGGAGGCACCAGGCGTCGTTGGAGAGTGGCTGCATTTCGCGCCTAGTCCGGCGATGTGTGGTGGCTGCAGCAGTGGTGTCGGGAATGGCTGGTGGTTGTCTCTCCTTCAAGCGCGTCCACGCCTGGCTCCTGGAGCTGTGGCGCCATTCAGTTTGTCTTGTGCTACAGAAGGTTCGGGCAGGCCAGATCTAGCATGGATAGTCCTGTTCTTGCGCGCGGCGGTGCGAGCCACACAGTCTGGCCTGGATCCTGCCAAGTCCTGCGCGCGGTGGTGCGGATCGGCTATGTTTGGTTTCTCCCTTGACCTTTCCTGGGCGCTGCGGTGCGAAGGATCGCCTAGGTCTACGCACGGAGGTAGAGGATGGCCAGATCTGGCTTGGATCGCCGAGGGCCTGCGAGCGGCGGTGCGGGTCGGTCGGGTTGGCGTGTGCTCGCCGAGTTCCTGCGAGCGGCTTGACCAATTCGTCTCTAGTAGTGTTTGCTTTGGGCTCATGTTGCACTGTGGCGCTGGTGGCCTCGGATCCTTGGATTGTTGGTGGAAGACTCGGCTCCGGATGAAAATCATGCATCGACTCTGTCTTTGCCGACGGTAATGGCGTGTACGGATGTCGTCTTCCTCCTTGGAGGTATCGTTGTGGAGCCGTTCCCTTCCTTCCCAATAGCGTGAGATCTCCGGGTGAAAACCTAAGATCAGGTAGTGCCAGATCGGGTGACGATGGAGTCCTCAGCTTCGTTTTCCTCTTTGGAGGTGTCACCTTGGTGATCCCGCCGAGGGGTTCTGATGGTGTTCGCGTTTGATGGTAGAGCTTGGGTTTGTGGTGTTGCCGACGGGTCCTTTTCTTTCTTTTCTTTTTGCGCTGCCTTTGCGGTGCTTTCCTCCTCTAAGGAATCTTGTTACACCTTCTTCTGATCAATGAATTTGGCAGTTCTTCTGTCAACATTAAAAAAAATCCTCAGTAAATGGGTCTCGTTGGAAATACCTTATCAGCCTAAAACTTGAAAAAGATTTATTTACCACTAACTGCAGTTTGACACACCGAGATACACACAGATACATGGCTACCATGACCACATAGGCCACAAGAAATCACCAAGGAGGCAGATCCGCAGATGACGCCAGCCAGCGGTGATGAAATCAGGGGTTGGAGTCCTAAGCATCCAGGACACGCGTCACAAGGGCGGGCGGCCCTTGCGGAGCACTCCATTGACAGGGCATTTAATATCTTGTCAGACTATCTGACCAAACCTGGTGCAAGCCAATGACGAGAGGCCATCTTCACGATGATTGAGGGGATGGGCGATGTGACCAGACCCTGCCACGACCCCGAGACCGAAGAAGAGTGGTGTTGTGACACCTCCGTTTATAATCATGCACTAATCATACATGTATCAAGCACGATCACGAACGGTGACTCACGTTAATATCACAACACAACTCTACGACACAAAGGATAAACATAAAACTTTATATTACAAGCCAGGGTCTCGATGGCCCAAAAACATAAGTGATAACCCACAAGTATAGGTGATTGCAACAGTTTTCGAGGGTAGAGTATTCAACCCAAATTTATTGATTCGACACAAGGGGAACCAAAGAATATTCTCAAGTATTAACAGTTGAGTTGTCAATTCAACCGCACCTGAAAAACTTAATATCTGCAGCAAAGTATTTAGTAGCAAAGTAATATGGAAGTAACGGTAACGGTGGCAAAAGTAACAGTAGTAGTTTTGTAGTGATTGTAACAGTGGCAACGGAAAAGTAACTAAGCAGATCAATACGTGAAAAGCTCGTAGGCATTGGATTAGTGATGAATAATTATGTCGGATGTGATTCCTCATGCAACAGTTATAACATAAGGTGACACAGAACTAGTTCCAGATCATCAATATAATGTAGGCATGTATTCCGAATATAGTCATACGTGCTTATGGAAAAGAACTTGCATGACATCTTTTGTCCTACCCTCCCGTGGCAGTGGGGTCCTATTGGAAACTAAGAGATATTAAGGCCTCCTTTTAATAGAGTACCGGACCAAAGCATTAACACTTAGTGAATACATGAACTCCTCAAACTACGGTCATCACCGAGAGTGATCCTGATTATTGTCACTTCGGGGTTGCCGGATCATAACACATAGTAGGTGACTATTAACTTTGCAAGATATGATCAAGAACTCACATATATTCATGAAAACATAATAGGTTCAGATCTGAAATCATGGCACTCGGGCCCTAGTGATAAGCGTTAAGCATAGCAAAGTCATAACAACATCAATCTCAGAACATAATGGATACTAGAGATCAAACCCTAACAAAACTAACTCGATTACATGATAAATCTCATCCAACTCATCATCGTCCAGCAAGCCTATGATGGAATTACTCACGCACAGCGGTGAGCATCATGAAATTGGTGATGGAGAAAGGTTGATGATGACGATGGCGACGGATTCCCCTCTCCGGAGCCCCGAACGGACTCCAGATCAGTTCCCCCGAGAGAGATTAGGGCTTGGCGGCGACTCTGTATCGTAAAACGCGATGAATCCTTCTCTCTGATTTTTTTCTCCCCGAACATGAATATATAGAGTTGGAGTTGAGGTCGGTGGAGCCTCAGGGGGCCCACGAGACAGGGGGCGCGCCCCCACCCTCGTGGACAGGGTGTGGGCCCCCTGGTGTTGATTCTTTCGCCAGTATTTTTTATAAATTTCAAAAATATTCTCCATTAAGTTTCAGGTCATTCCGAGAACTTTTATTTCTGCACAAAAATAATACCATGGCAATTCTGCTGAAAACATTGTCAGTCCGGGTTAGTTCCATTCAAATCATGCAAGTTAGAGTCCAAAACAAGGTCAAAAGTGTTTGGAAAAGTAGATACGATGGAGACGTATCAACTCCCCCAAGTTTAAACCTTTGCTTGTCCTCAAGCAATTCAGTTGACAAACTGAAAGTGATAAAGAAAAAAATTTACAAACTCTGTTTGATCTTGTTGTTGTAAATATGTAAAGCCAGCATTCAAGTTTTCAGCAAAGATTATGAACTAGCCATATTCACAATAACATTTAGGCCTCATGTTTACTCATATCAATGGCATAATCAAATAGCGAGCAATAATAATAAATCTCGGATGACAACACTTTCTCAAAACAATCATAATATGATATCACAAGATGGTATCTCGCTAGCCCTTTCTGAGACCGCAAAACATAAATGCAGAGCACCTCTGAAGATCAATGACTGACTAGACATTGTAATTCATGGTAAAAGAGATCCAATCACAGTCATACTCAATGTGAATTAATAGTAATGCATGCAAATGACAGCAGTGCTCTCCAACTGGTGGTTTTTAATAAGATGATGATGACTCAATATAAAAGTAAATAGATAGGCCCTTCGCGAGGGAAGCAGGGATTTGTAGAGGTGCCAGAGCTCGATTTTTTAAATAGAGATAAATAATATTTTGAGTGGAATACTTTCATTGTCAACATAACAATTGAGAGATCTCGATATCTTCCATGCTACATACATTATAGGCGGTTCCCAAACAGAATGGTAAAGTTTATACTCCCCCACCACCAACAAACATCAATCCATGGCTTGTCCAAAACAACGGGTGCCTCCAACTAACAACAATCCTGGGGGAGTTTTGTTTGCAATTATCTAATTTAAGCATGGGACTGGGCATCCCGGTTACCAGCCATTTTCTCGTGAATGAGGAACGGAGTCCACTCCTCGTGAGAATAACCCACCTAGCATGGAAGATATAGACAACCCTAGTTGATACATGAGCTATTCGAGCATACAAAACAGAATTTCATTTGAAGGTTTAGAGTTTGGCACATACAAATTTACTTAAAACGGCAGGTAGATACCGCATATAGGAAGGTATGGTGGACTCATATGGAATAACTTTTAGGGTTTATGGAAGTGGATGCACAAGCAATATTCCCGCTTAGTACAAGTGAAGGCTAGAAAGAGACTGGGAAGCGACCAACTAGAGAGCGACAGCAGTCATGAACATGCATTAAAATTAATTAACACTGAGTGCAAGCATGAGTAGGATGTAATTTACCATGACTCGTCGAGGCTATGTTGATTTTGTTTCAACTACATGCGTGAACATGTGCCAAGTCAAGCCACTCGAATCATTCAAAGGAGGATACCACCCTATCATACCACATCACAACCATTTTAATAGCATGTTGGCACACAAGGTAAACCATTATAAACTCCTAGCTAATTAAGCATTGTATGAGCAACTATAATCTCTAATTGTCATTGCAAACATGTTTCATTCATAATAGGCTGAATCAGGAATGATGAACTAATCATATTTACAAAAACAAAGATAGATCGAGTTCATACCAGCTTCTCTCATCTCAATCAGTCCATCATATATCGTCATTATTGCCTTTCACTTGCACGACCGAACGGTGTGGATAATAATAATAGTGCACGTGCATTGGACTAAGCTAGAATCTGCAAGAATTTAATACAAGGGAGAAGACAAGGTAATATGGGCTCTTGGTTAGATCAACAATAATTCATATGAGAGCCACTCAACATTTTCATCATGGTCTTCTCCTCTCCACCCCCAAGGAAAAGAAAAAAAATAAAACTATTTACACGGGAAAGCTCCCAACAAGCAAAATAAGAACGAGAAATCTTTTTGGGTTTTCTTTTTAATTACTACTACTACAAGCATGTGAAGTAAACTAGCTAAAAGCTACAACTAATTTTTTTTTTGTTTTTTCTTAAGGTTTTTCAAACACACAAGAAGAAGGCTTACAAAGAAAATAAACTAGCATGGATAGTACAATGAAAAAGTATGAGCACCGACAACTAGAATGAGCGTGTGAACATGAATGTAATGTCGGTAAGAAATACGTACTCCCCCGTGAAGGAAATATGCCCTAGAGGCAATAATAAAGTTGTTATTTATATTTCCTTATATCATGATAAATGTTTATTATTCATGCTAGAATTGTATTAACCGGAAACTTAGTACATGTGTGAATACATAGACAAACAGAATGTCACTAGTATGCCTCTACTTGACTAGCTCGTTGAATCAATGATGGTTATGTTTCATAACCATAGACATGAGTTGTCATTTGATTAACGGTATCACATCATTAGAGAATGATGTGATTGACTTGACCCATCCGTTAGCTTAGCACGATGATCGTTTAGTTTGTTGCTATTGCTTTCTCCATAACTTATACATGTTCCTATGACTATGAGATCATGCAACTCCCGAATACCGGAGGAACACTTAGTGTGCTATCAAATGTCACAACGTAACTGGGTGACTATAAAGATGCTTTACAGGTGTCTCCGATGGTGTTTGTTGAGTTGGCATAGATCGACATTAGGATTTGTCACTTCGAGCATCGGAGAGGTATCTCTGGCCCTCTCGGTAATGCACATCACTATAAGCCTTGCAAGCAATGTGACTAATGAGTTAGTTACGGGATGATGCATTACAGAACAAGTAAATAGACTTGCCGGTAACGAGATTGAACTAGGTATTGAGATACCGACGATCGAATCTCACGCAAGTAACATACCGATGACAAAGGGAACAACGTATATCGTTATGTGGTTTGACCGATAAAGATCTTCGTATAATATGTGGGAGCCAATATGAACATCCAGGTTCCGCTATTGTTTTTTGACCGGAGACGTGTCTCGGTCATGTCTACATAGTTCTCGAACCCGTAGGGTCCGCACGCTTAACGTTTGCCGATGATTGGTATTATGAGTTTATGTGTTTTGATGTACCGAAGATAGTTCGGAGTCCCGGATGTGATCACGGACATGACGAGGAGTCTCGAAATGGTCGAGACATAAAGATTGATATTATTGGATGACTATATTCGGACATCGGATGAGTTCCGGGGGTCACCGGATAATTATCGGAGTGCCGGGGGTTATCGGAACCCCCGGGGGATCTAATGGGCCAACATGGGCCTTAGTGGAGAGTGAGGGCCGGCCAAGGCAGGGCCACGTGCCCCTCCCCCTCTAGTCCGAATAGGACTAGGGAAGGGGGCGGCGCCCCCCTTTCCTTCTCTTCTCTCGCTCTCCTTCCTTTCCCCTTCCTGATCGTCCTACTCCTACTAGGAGGACTCCTCCCCTCCTTGGAGCGCCACCAAGGGCCGGCCGGCCTCCCCCTTGCTCTTTTATATACGTGGGCAGGGGCACCCTAGGACACACAAGTTGATCATTGATCCTGTTGTAGGGTGGAACCCTAAGTGGAGATCTTTCACGAATTGGAGGGGGAATCCCCAAGAACAAGATGAACACAAGAGGGAAAACAAGAGGAAACACTCAATTGACTAGATCCAATCACACATATGCTAGATCCAAGAACATACAATAGGTCACAATGATTCAAGAACAAAAAAGGAATGATACAAGATACTAGTTCATCCCAATCCTATGAGGAGAGAGGTCTTGATGATCCTATGATGGGGATCCTTCCCACATGTGGGGGTCTTGATATCCACAAGTGGATCTTCTCCCTTAGGAGGACATGATCTCCTAGAGGAGTGGGTACAAGGAGCAAAGCTCACATAATCATCTCATATACTTTGCTATCCCTAACAAATGGTCTAGGTACGGAATATATAGGTGGTTGGAGGTGAGGGACGAGGTGGATGAAGAGGAGGCCCAAACAACAATCACAGTCGTCCATCCTGTAGGGCCCGTGCGCACGGGGTAAGTTGGGCCCGTGCGCACGGGGGTCCCGTGGGCACGGTACAAGCCCGTGCGCACGGGGTGCTCCAGCGCCAGCTCCCTGTGTAGTCCGTGCGCACGGGGTCTTCGAGGCCCGTGGGCACGGTGTCGCTTGGGAGGTGTAGAGTTGATCTTGTTGCACTCCTTCTTCCTCCTTGTGGCCTTAGGATCCTTCTCCTTTGCCTCCGGGATGCTCCCCAACTGCTTGGTGGCAGTCGTCCTCGTACCTAGTGATGCACAATGATGCATGGTGAGGTAGCAACCAAGTCCTATGGATATTCATGTAAATCTTGGAGAGGAGTGGGTTCACCTTAGGTTCGTTAGGTCCACTTGGGGCTTGAGGTGCAATGAAGGTGAACATGGTGATGTCCATAGGATGCTTCGCATCATCCCCTCCCCCCTTGGGAAAGATCCGGCCTCGGATCGTAAACCATATCACCATGGGAAAGAGATGATGTCGTCGTGTATAAGTTGACGATCACCAAGAATTCGTCCTCTTGTAGCTTGAAATGGGCACTCTCCAATGTCGCACCCTCTTGAAATTCCTTCAAAAGGAGCAAAGATAACAAGCACTTGGAAAAACAAATGTGGTTGGCATTAGAGCAAAACCAAGCATTCGAGAGGTGATTCACCCAACAAGTGTTGTCATCAGGCATAGCATATGGTGTAACAAAGGATTGTGACATGTCATGAAAGCACATAAATTGAGCGAAGTCAAGGACATCATGGAAACAAGCATGTAAATGTGAGTTAGTGATGCAAATATGTGTGTCAAGAGAATAAGCACTCAAACTCATAGAAAGCATGCATAAGGCGCTCAACAAATGGTCTATGGTATGCATATGAAACATTCACAACACCAAATATAATGAGATGTCTAAACACATGGGGCAAGTGCAAGACAATCCAAGCATAATGTGCACGGGGTGTAGTGAATATAGGGTGGCACTCAAAAAAATAGAAAGAGCAATTGTTTATCATGTGCGAGGCAATCATAGTGATCAAATAGTGCAAGCTAGTAGTGCGAAGATGCAACATACTAGAAGGAATCATGGCTAGCATGTCATATGTACAAATAGTGGGCATGGATAATTCACATGACATAGCACAAGCATGAAAGCAAGATATGAGCAAAACATCATCAATGTATTGGCGAGAGGGCATATGTAAATAGCAATGGGGCATAATGACTCTCCCAACACAACAAGCATCAAAAGCATTGGGCATAGAGAAATCATGGCAATAGCTACTAGGATCTCCACCAAGCATGCAAATACACAAAGAAGTAGTATAAAGATGAATCATGGGTAGATGCAAGCAAGGGTCACAATTGCATGGCAAAGGCATGGAAGGAGGCATAGCATGCAAAGTGAACACGAGAAAATGGGCATAACATAACAAGTGATATATAACCCAAAGCCGTGTGAGAGCCAAGTAGAAGAGATGCGCGTAGTCGTTGTGCGAAGGGAACGGTGGTAAGGATAGTCCACGTGATCCCAAGTCATCGTTGCTCTCAAGAGCTCGTTTCGTCAACTCTTGGGATTGAGAGGTTGACGAATATACGTGAGTACCTACACAAAACAAAGGCAAAGGAAAAATTGTGTGTGCGTGGTAGATGTACACATCATCCATCATGATGTGCACGTGCTTGTGTTGGTTAGCACAAAATATCCAATGCTCAAATAAATGAGTTGCATGATATAGAAACATGTCATCCATCATGAGAGGTTTGTTGTTATGTATAGCATAATGGAGACTCAAAGGATGTAATGCATCACTCGCAATATCTAGAGCATTGTGAGGAATGGTATGCATGTGGTGCACACAAGGGATGTAATCATGCGATACACAATAATTTTCATGGCATGGCATATGAGATGAATTGCACAAGTCATGTAAGGGAAGCATGACAATATCATCACATGAAAAACAAAAGCCAATGACCATCATCTCGTCATCTATGCCATATGTGCAAATAGGATTTATTTTAATGGGGCATGCAATGTTACTATGTTGAGATTGAAATGATGCAATATGGGATATCTCACTCATAGCATATGACAAGTTCAATGGATTGTCAAACATGATGTGACCAAAATAATTTTCACATGGTATCCTATGGAGCATAGCATCACAAGTAGGCAATTCAACATGCTCATCATCATATTCATCATACATGGGTGGCATATCGAAACAAGACATAGTATGTGATGAATCCATAGGGTGATCATCATCATGCAAGCAATCATTTGCAATATAGTCCACTAGTGGGACAAGAGAAGCACCATCACCTATGTTACCTATGGAGATCCACTCATGTGGTGTAGGTGAGGTGTCGAAGATCGAGTCGTGGTCATCTTCATCGTGATGGAACCATGTGGGGGTGCATCGTATTCCACCATGGCCATCATCTTGTCCATAGGAAGGACGAAGTCATCGAGGATCGACGCATCATCATAAATGGGACCTAGCACCAAATGAGAAGACACAATAGAGGTAGAGGTCAAGTCGTTAGAGTTGAAAGTGGCCTCACATGACCTATCAACTATCTCACTCTCTCTATGTGGTGGTTCACTCACTCCCTCAAGGTAGGTGCACTCAAACTCACGTATGGTGGAGTCACTCATCTCACTCAAGTGGTGGGGGTTGTGGCTCTCCTCACATGGGAGTTATGGCAACTCGTCATATATGGGGCTAGTGGTGAAGTCACTCTTACTCTCAATATGGTGGCACAAGTCACTCAAGTCATCATATGTCGCCGTGGTCGAAGGGAAAATCCCATGCTCAACCATCTCTCTTGAGGGGCTTCCGAAGATGGAAGTGTCGCCCTCGCTCGTAGGTTATCGCCTTGGACTTGATGATGTCGAAGTAGGCGTACTTGTCGGAGGTAGGCGAAGATGCCATACGTCGAAAGGCGAAGATGCCTTGATAACCCTTGGTGAAGATGCCGAAGTGGTGGTAGTAGTCGTAGCTCCGTCTTGGTGGTGCTCGTCTCGCGGTCTTCTCTTGTACGCACGAAGGTTTTCTTGATGGTGCCACGTGGTACTTGCATCTTGTGGCCGTAACGAAGACTTGCGACTTGAGCGTCTCCGCCGTGAAGATGACGAAGAGGAAGATGACTTGTAGTTGGCCCACACATGTCGGATGTCATCCAATTGTGCGTCCAACTTGGTGTCGATGTATTCCCTTGTCCGTGCTTCGCGTAGGTGAATGTCGATGGTGAGTCGCTCAATGCCTCGCATTGCTCGTTGTAGTCCAAAGATGGGCGTTTTGGTGATGTAGTTGTTCGCGCCGTCGTTGTCGTGGAAGACCGGAGTGCCTATCCATCACAAGACTTGAGCAAATGTGAGTGGAAGAAAGGAAAGAACTAGACCAATGTACCTTATCAAATGTTGAAGATGGATCAATGATCACTCAATAATGTAACAAGGAAATAACACAATTGGTACCGGATCTTATCAATTCTCACACCTACACAAGTAAGGCTTATGGTGGAGCTAGGTGAGGATAGTGGCACAAAAAATTGATGCAAATTGTTAGCAAGAGTCAATAATGCTGGAAAAGATTCACAAATTCGCAAGTGAAACAAGTAGACCAATAGCAATATGTGGCACATGAAAACACACACACGGATAGATAAATGGGTCGTCCAACCAAGGAATGAGCACGAAATGTGGAATCCACGGAAAACGCTCGTGTTGCACAACTCAAGAGAGACGCTAGCACGATTGCTCAATAGGCGGATACGACACTTGTGCACAACCTATAAGATGAAAAATGTATGAGCCTTCTATCCCAAGTATGCTATGTGTATGATGCTCCGGTGTTCTGCATACGATGATCCAAGATGATCAATATGGTAGTATGGTATGCAATGTGGCGATGCTATGGCTCTTGCTTACAAGCTTCTTTGCTCTCTTTTTGCTTAAAAGCTTATTCTCTTTTTTATGGCCACTATGAGAAATGCACAAACCAAAATAGCGATTTTGTATATGCGGGAACAATCTTGTGACACAAGAGATGATATGATGCCAAGATGATACCAATATGATATGGTATGTATGCAATGGAAGGTACGAATCACTAATGTACACAAGTAACGTTGCCAGCAATACTCAAATGGCTAGTCTTGATAGGCAAGTGACGCAAAATGGGCTAAGGGGTTAACAAAGTAATGGCAAGAATGTACAATGATGGGATACCACAATACCAAGATGATATAAAGGTTACCGTTCTTGCTTACGGTTAGGGTGTCAAAATGGTGAAGATGTCAATGTCGATGACGACCTCGTGGCGATGATGAGTGGCAGTGTTCTTGATGTAGATACCAAGATGATGTAGACCCGTCCCTAAGTAGCAGAAACACCTTAGGAAACGGTAAAAACCGCAAACTCAAAATCTCATAGGAAAAGGTCAGATGGTGGAAGCGGAGATGGCAATGCGGAAGTGGTGGTGGTGGTTGATGAAGAAGCAACTGTCCCTAAGTAGCCGAAACACCTTAGGATACTCAAGTCACCACTTAAACAACCACAAATGCTATATGGATCAAAAATGGGTTAGGTTGCGGAAGGTTATGGTGGTTTTGCGGATGATATGGTGGAGGGCCAAGGCAAATATGCCAAAATGGACAAAATCAACAAAACTAGGCTAGAAAACAAAGAGGGGGACTCCAATTTCGTGATCAACCTTGCTCATGATACCAAGATGTTGTAGGGTGGAATCCTAAGTGGAGATCTTTCACGAATTGGAGGGGGAATTCCCAAGAACAAGATGAACACAAGAGGGAAAACAAGAGGAAACACTCAATTGACTAGATCCAATCACACATATGCTAGATCCAAGAACATACAAGAGGTCACAATGATTCAAGAACAACAAAGGAAAGATACTAGATACTAGTTCATCCCAATCCTATGAGGAGAGATGTCTTGATGATCCTATGATGGGGATCCTTCCCACATGTGGGGGTCTTGATATCCACAAGTGGATCTTCTCCCTTAGGAGGACATGATCTCCTAGAGGAGTGGGTACAAGGAGCAAAGCTCACATAATAATCTCATATACTTTGCTATCCATAACAAATGGTCTAGGTACGGAATATATAGGTGGCTGGAGGTGAGGGACGAGGTGGATGAAGAGGAGGACCAAACAGCAATCACAGCCGTCCATCCTGTAGGGCCTGTGCGCACGGGGTAAGTTGGGCCCGTGCGCACGGGGGTCCCGTGGGCACGGTACAGGCCCGTGTGCACGGGGTGCTCCAGCGCCAGCTCCCTATGTAGTCCGCGCGCACAGGGTCTTCGAGGCCGGTGGGCACGGGGTCGCCTGGGAGGTGCGGAGTTGATATTGTTGCACTCCTTCTTCCTCCTTGTGGCCTTGGGGTCCTTATCCTTGGCCTCCGGGATGCTCCCTAACTGCTTGGTGGCGGTCGTCCTTGTACCTAGTGATGCACAATGATCCATGGTGAGGTAGCAACCAAGTCCTATGGATATTCATGTAAATCTTGGAGAGGAGCGGGTTCACCTTAGGTTCGTTAGGTCCACTTGGGGCTTGAGGTGCAATGAAGGTGAACATGGTGATGTCCATAGGATGCTCCGCATTAGACCCCTTAGCCGTGTGCGGTGCCTGCCTCCACCATAATCCACCTCGGTCATATCATCGTAGTGCTTAGGCGAAGCCCTGCACCGGTAGCTTCATCATCACCGTCATCACGCCGTCGTGCTGACGAAGCTCTCCCTCGACACTCAGCTGGATCGAGAGTTCGTGGGACATCACCGAGCCAAAAGTGTGCAGACCGCGGAGGTGCTGTACTATCGGTACTAGGATCGGTCGGATAGTGAAGACGTAATACTGTGATTGGATCTCACTTTGTTCATCGTGTTACTAACGTAGGGCTTCGCCTAAGCACCGCTACAATATGACCGAGGTGGATTATGGTGGAGGGGGGCACCGCACATGGCTAAAAGATCAACTGGTCAACTTGTGTGTCTTGGGGTGCCCCCTACCCCCGTATATAAAGGAGCAAGGGGGAGGCCGGCCCTAGCAGGGTGTGCCAAGAGGAGGAGTCCTCCTCCTAGTAGGAGTAGGGCTCCCCTTTCCTAGTCCCACTAGGAGGGGGAAGGAAGGAGTGGGAGAGGGGAAAGGCAAGGGGGCGCCGCCCCCTTCCTTGTCCTATTCGGACTCAAGGGGAGGGGGCGCGCGGCCCTGCCCTGGCCGGCCCCCCTCTCTCTCCACTAGGGCCCAACAAGGCCCATTAACCCCCGGGGGGTTCCGGTAACCCCCCGGCACTCCGATAAAATCCCGATTTCACCCGGAACCATTCCGATGTCCAAATATAGGCTTCAAATATATCAATCTTTATGTCTCGACCATTTCGAGACTCCTCATCATGTCCGTGATCATATCCAGGACTCCGAACTACCTTCGGTACATCAAAACACATAAACTCATATTACCGATAGTCACCGAACTTTAAGCATGCGGACCCTACGGGTTCGAGAACTATGTAGACATGACCGAGACTCGTCTCTGGTCGATAACCAATAGCGGAACCTGGATGCTCATATTGGTTCCTACATATTCTACGAAGATCTTTATCGGTCAAACCGCATAACAACATACGTTGTTCCCTTTGTCATCAGTATGTTACTTGCCCGAGATTCGATCGTCGGTATCTCAATACCTAGTTCAATCTCGTTACCGGCAAGTCTCTTTACTCGTTCCGTAATACATCATCCCATAACTAACTCATTAGTTGTATTGCTTGCAAGGCTTATAGTGATGTGCATTACCGAGAGGGCCCAGAGATACCTCTCCGACAATTGGAGTGACAAATCCTAATCTCGATCTATGCCAACTCAACAAGTACCATCGGAGACACCTGTAGAGCACCTTTATAATCTCCCAATTACGTTGTGACGTTGGTAGCACACAAAGTTTTCCTCTGGTACTCGGGAGTTGCATAATCTCATAGTCATAAGAACATGTATAAGTCATGAAGAAAACAATAGCAACAAACTAAAGGATCATCGTGCTAAGCTAACGGATGGGTCAAGTCAATCACATCATTCTCTAATGATGTAATCCCATTAATCAAATGACAACTCATGTATATGGTTAGGAAACATAACCATCATTGATTCAACGAGCTAGTCAAGTAGAGGCAAACTAGTGACACTCTATTTGTCTATGTATTCACACATGTACTAAGTTTCCGGTTAATACAATTCTAGCATGAATAATAAACATTTATCATGATATAAGGAAATATAAATAACAACTTTATTATTGCCTCTAGGGCATATTTCCTTCATGGACATTGGTTGACTTGCCCGTTGATCGGCAAGGCATAGAGAATAAATGGATCTTCAAGAAGAAGACTGACGCTGACGGTAATGTTACTGTCTACAAAGCTCGACTTGTTGCGAAAGGTTTTCGACAAGTTAAAGGAGTTGACTATGATGAGACCTTCTTACCCGTAGCAATGCTTAAGTCCGTCTGAAAGTGCAACTATCCCTATGTGGTTTTGGTAATCCCTAACAACATATAGCTCATTGAGCTAATGCTATTCCAAGATTAATATTTCAGGAAAAGCTCAATGAATGGCATGGCATGGATGAGGAAAGTGGACCCCTCAAAATACTAAGGACAAAAAGATTGGCTCAAGCTCAAAGCTCAAGACTCTACATTTTATATTTTAGTGATCCAAGATCACATTGAGTCTGTAGGAAAAGCCAATACTATCAAGGAGGGATGAGGTGTTGCTTGATGAGGTTCTTGCTTCATAGTGCTTAGTGATATGCTCCAAAACCCTCAACTACCTTCCCACATCCACATATGACCTAAACCAAAAGTTAAACTCGGCCCCACCGATTCTTTCTATCTGGCGCCACCGAGTTCAGATGTCATAGCCACTGCCACAAACCCTAGGCAAATCGGTCTCACCGACAGGGATCTCGATCACACCGAGATGGCGTTGTAATCTCTCTGTTTCCCTTCGTAATGTTTTGGTCCTACCAAGATGAGCGATCGGTCCCACCGAGATTGCAATGTAAACTCTCTGTTTCCCTTTTGTAACATTTCGGTCCCACCGAAATGAGCGATAGGTCCCACCGAGTTTACCTGACCAACTCTCTGGTTAGCTTATTACCAAAATCGGTCCCACCGAGTTTGTGTAATCGGTCACAGTGATATTACGTTATGCCCTAACCCTAACCATATCGGTCCCACCGAGTTGCATCTCAGTCCCACCGAAAATCCTAACGGTCACTAGGTTTGCTAAATCGGTCCGACCGAGTTTCTCAATTCGGTCTCACCGAGATTGGTAAATTGTGTGTAACGGTTAGTTTTTGTGTGGAGGCTATATATACCCCTCCACCCACTCTTCATTCGTGGAGAGAGCCATCAGAACATACCTACACTTCCAATACACATTTTCTGAGAGAGAACCACCTACTCATGTGTTGAGGCCAAGATATTCCGTTCCCATCATATGAATCTTGATCTCTAGCCTTCCCCAAGTTGCTTTCCACTCAAATCTTCTTTCCACAAAATCCATATCCTGTGAGAGAGAGTTGAGTGTTGGGGAGATTATCGTTTGAAGCACAAGAGCAAGGACTTCATCATCAACACACCATTTGTTACTTCTTGGAGAGTGGTGTCTCCTAGATTGGCTAGGTGTCACTTGGGAGCCTCCGACAAGATTGTGGAGTTGAACCAAGGAGTTTGTAAGGGCAAGGAGATCGCCTACTTCGTGAAGATCTACCGCTAGTGAGGTAAGTCCTTCGTGAGCGATGGCCATGATGGGATAGACAAGGTTGCTTCTTCGTGGACCCTTCGTGGGTGGAGCCCTCCGTGGACTTGCACAACCGTTACCCTTCGTGGGTTGAAGTCTCCATCAACGTGGATGTACGATAGCACCACCTATCGGAACCACGACAAAAACATCCGTGTCTCCAATTGCGTTTGAATTCTCCAAACCCTTCCCTTTACATTCTTGCAAGTTGCAGGCTTTACTTTCCGCTGCTCATAGACTCTTTGCATGCTTGCTTGAATTGTGTTAAGATTGCTTGACTTATGCATAGATAGCTAAAATCTGCCAAACACTAAAATTGGGAAAAGGATAGATTTTTAATTGGTCAAGTAGTCTAATCACCCCCCTCTAGACATACTTTCGATCCTACAAGTGGTATCAGAGCTTTGGTCTCCATTTGCTTTGATTTCCATAGCTTTTGGTGGTCATAGCCTTGGTTTCACAACCTAGGAGAGTATGGCGTCTAGCGAGGGAAATTACCACCGTAGAGGTCCTTACTTTGATGGTACTAATTTTGCTAGTTGGAACCATAAGATGAAAATGCATATTCTTGGACATAACCCCGCCGTTTGGGCTATTGTGTGTGTTGGCTTGCAAGGTGAATTCTTTGATGGGAGAGAACCGAATCGTGAAGCTACCGCGGAAGAGTTGAAGATGCTACAATACAATTCTCAAGCTTGTGATATCCTCTTCAACGGATTGTGCCCCGAAGAATTTAACAAAATCAGCCGTCTTGAGAATGCAAAGGAAATTTGGGATACTTTGATCGATATGCACGAAGGTACCGACTCCGTCAAGGAATCCAAGTTGGATGTGCTTCAAAGTCAACTTGATAAGTTCAAAATGAAGGATGGTGAAGGTGTCGCTGAAATGTACTCTAGGCTTGCTCTTATCACAAATGAGATTGTCGGCTTAGGAAGTGAAGAGATGACCGACAAATTCATCATCAAGAAGATCCTAAGAGCCTTGGATGGAAAATATGATACCGTATGCACATTGATCCAAATGATGCCAAATTACAAAGATCTCAAGCCAACGGAAGTCATTGGAAGAATTGTTGCTCATGAGATGTCACTCAAGGATAAGGAGGAGCTCCATAACAAGTCAAGTGGTGCTTACAAAGCCTCATGTGAAGCCCCCACATCATCAAGTGAGAAACAAACCTTCAATGAAGAATTGAGCCTAATGGTGAAGAACTTCAACAAGTTCTACAAGAATAGAAGCAAAGAGAGAAGTTCCAAGTCAAGGTCCTACAATGACAAAAGATCTTCTAGTCGAGAGCGAAACTGCTACAATTGTGGAAGACCCGGACACTACTCAAATGAGTGTACGACTCCCCACAAGAGAATAGAAGATTCTCCCAAAAGGAGAAGTAGAAGAGAAGAATCACCATCAAGGGAGAGAAGGAGTAGGGATGATCGATATGAACGAAGACCCTCTCGGAGAAGCAAGGATTTGGAAAGGAAGGACAAGTCATCAAGGAGCTACACAAAACGAAGACATCAAGCTCATGTTGGTGAATGGGTATCCGGCTCCGACTCTGACAATGACTCCGAGAGAAGCTATCACTCCGACTCCGAATATACTCAAGATAAAGGTGTTGACGGTCTAGCACTTGTGTCAACCAACTCCTACGACATATTTGATTCACCAAATGAAGGAATTGGAAGATGCTTCATGGCCAAAGGTCCAAAGGTATCACACCTCGAGTATGTTGATTTCAATAGTGATGAAGATGACTTGTTGGGTGATGATGATTTACTTGTTGACAACTATAGTGATGAATACTATGATGAAACGAATGACAATGATAAGGAGAAGATTGAGTCTCTAACTAAAGAACTAAACATTCTTAAGTTAGCTCATGAAACTATCTTAGGAGATCATCGAGAACTTTTAAGGACTCATGAGAAATTACGTTTTGAGAAGCTCAACCTTGAGCAAGAGCATGAGTTCTTAAAGGCAATCAATGATGATCTTCGCAAGAAAAGTTCTTCTTACATTGCCAAGCGTTTACTCTTATCCACTTACATGCCTCAAGTCAAGTCTAGTAACAAGAACAAGAAAGATTCTTCCTCTAGTAGTAACAATAATCATGCTAAATCCAATGTTGTTGCTTCTAGTAGTTCTCTTGATTCCACTAATGATTATCTTAGCCAAGTTACACTTGAGCAAGAAAATAGCTTATTGAAGGGAATTATAGAGAAAGGTGTTTACAAGAGCCTTGCCGGGAGTAAACAATTCGAGGAAATTGTACGCAAGCAAGGAAGGCACCGGAAGAATCAAGGTATTGGTTTTGAACGAAAGTTCAATGCCAATGGAGTTGAGTGGGAAGAAGATCAATACCCCAAGACGAAGTTTGTTCCTCAACAAGAGAAGTATGATCCTACTTCTTTCAAAGGGACACAAGCTCAAGATGATCTTCCACCACAAGACCACAAGCAAAAAGGCAAGGACAAGCTTCAAGAGGAAATTGATGCGTTTGAAGAAGCTCCTAAGGCCTTGGTCAAGTGGGTTCCCAAGACTACATCAAGTTCCACTTCCATCAAGTACAACTACAACTCCAAGGATTCCCATCAAGATGGTGTGGATCCCGAAAAGAAGAACTAGAGAGTTCTTGAGGGTGACTCCGCCAACATACTTCACTCTTATCATTTTGGCAAGAACAAGTGCAATCAACTTCCACATATTGCACTACTTCGAGGAGTCACAAACCCTCTTGTTGGTAAGACAAGGGACAAGGTAACCTAATGCTCTCATAGACATCATCTTGTGTGTGCATCACTCTATGTCTATGGATATCCTTGTTTGTTCCTTGTGGGACTAACCCGTGTAGGTATTGAAAGTGCAACTCACTCCAAAGGATAGCCCCGAATGATCTACATCAACTTAGAGCATCCACATCTTCAACACCTACATGAAGTCATCATCGACAAAACCCAAGGTTAGTTCATCCCTCTTAGGGGGGATCTCACATCTAGGGGGAGCTTTACTCTAACAATTGAGTTAAAGCAGCTCTAATGGTGTGAAAACAACAACACTTTTATGTAAAAGTGGTAACCCCACTTGTGCTTAAACGATGAGTATGACCTATGATCAAATGTTCTCATTTGACTCCTAAGTCAATATACTCATATATAGATGACCTAGTCATCGCTAATTGCTTGATAGATGCTAGAATTGTTTGTGCATGCTTTGCCACATATTTCATTTGTCATTTTATTGTCTGAGCATGTTGGTTGCATAATTTACTCATTCGAGGACATCCACTTGTTGTTTTGATTGATTGGTTTCCTTTTCTTTTGGCCAAGTGGATGGACAAGAATGCCTAAGAACCTTCTCTAGCTATCTATGCTTTTCTCGTCTCAAACTCTATTCATGCTGCATCACAAAATTTGATCAAGTCAGATTCGAACCACTCTGTGTGAGGAGCACTCAGAGTCCCCGATTCGTCATAGACTTAAACTTCCAAAACTTTATGCGTTTCGGTCTGACCGATTCACCCATTTCGGTCATACCGAGATCACTAAGTCGATCTAGGTTTTCAATCTCGGTGCAACCGATTTGAACTTTTCGGTCACACCGAGTTTCAGTAACTGCTTGCAGTTATGAATCTCGGTGCCACCGAGTTGTTCCACTCGGTCACACCGACAGGGTCGGGCTATATATACCCACGGGTAAAATTTTGGAAATTTTCTCCAAACTCTTTCGCCCGCGCTTAGCCCGCTCTGCCTCTAGGGTCTCCGGATCGTCCTCCTCGTTGCTAGCCTCCTGCCGCTGGTCTCCGCCGTCGTCAACGGGGATCATCTCCGCCGTTGCCGCCGTAGCAAGTTCATCGCTGAACTAGGGTATGGACTTGAACTTTATGCTGTTCTAACTCTGATTCCCCAGCACATTGCTTTGCCATGTATCTTGCCATGATTGAGATCATTCTATCCATCGAAAACACTCCGTAGTTTAGTCGTGAATTGAAAATTTAGGGTTAGGTTTCCGCTGAAACCATCTCGGACCGATCGAGTTGATGAAATCGGTTCCACCGATTTGGCTCAGGCCATTGCACATGTGATTCTCAGTCTGACCAAGAATTGCAAATCGGTGTGACCGAGTTCAGCACTTTGTGAAACCCTAGCAGTCTCGGTGCCACCGAACTGTGACTCGGTCTGACCGAGTTCACTAGTTTAGGTTCCAAAAGCTGCTTCGGTATCACCGAGTTTGCAAATTGGTAGATCTGAAATGCTTTCTGTGGAAAACTAAAACTAAGTTTTTAATTCATTCTTTTGCAAAAAACCTCTGTATTTTGTGATGCTTATCCACTCTACCTCATCTATAATCTATTCACAGGGTCTGTTGTTAGTGTTTGCATCATGTCAGATCAGAGTGACAGTCAGAACAAGTCAGACGAGCAGGTTCACTTGAGTGAGGGCACTAGTCCCTTTAGCAGCTCAGATGTTGGCAGCAGGAGCACACTAAGCAATCTGCCAAAGGCTGCCACCAGGGCCAGCAAGAAAAGAACCTCAAAGTTAGAGGATGAGGACAATGTGGCTGAGGAAGAAGAAACCACCTCAAAGAGGAAAGTCCTGAAGAAGGAATATGGCACAGCTTCTGCCACCAAGCCAGGAATGAAGCAAAAGGTTCCTGCCAAGAGAGCTCCAATGTCTAAGGCCAAAGCATCCACTCAAGAGACTTTGGGATCTGCACCCAAAGAGCAGGTTGTGGCAGAAAAGAAAAGGAAAGAGAGGGTCAAGAAGACCACTGCCGGAGTGCTTGGGAGATCCTCAATCATGAAAGACTCTGAAGAAGAGGAAGAGGAAGAGGATGCTGCACCAGCACCTAAGGCACAGAAACTTATGGGAGATGCCATAAGATCAGGGGCTGCTCAATCTAAGCCCAAAGGAACTTCCAAGCCAGCTGCTCCAAAACCCAAAACTGCACCAAAGAGGAGTACCAGGAACATTCCAGCTGCTGAGAAAAACAAGGCCCCGGTGCCTGAAACTGTTGCTGAAGAAGAAGATGATGAGACACATGTTTTGAGGAAGTTAAATAAAAATTCCA